>NW_003345198.1:2952197-3017375 GCF_000150975.2 Nannizzia gypsea CBS 118893 | reverse complement strand
CTTTTTGCTGTTAATGCTAGGAGGCCTTCTTGCAATGCAGTACATGGGAGAACATCGATAATTTGTGATTCCTTAACGTTGCAAAGCCTAGCAGCGTATGCGCGCACCTCTTCCTTGTTGATCGACGAGTCCAATAAGGGAAATGGTAGGACATCACATCTACTCGGCTCATCACCAGTTGTTTTCACCGGCCTTATGACATCGTCATAGAGAGAAAACGAGCCCTCTGAACTGATAGGGGATGCATTAGAAGAGTCACCAGACCACAACCCCCCACTGCGGACTGGTAACTCATTTTGGTACATCTCCGTAATGAGCATTTTTTCTGATGTATTATCCTCGAGATCATAGATATCATCCGCGCGGGATATCTGCCTCTCCTGATCTGAAATTCGCGAGTCTAATACCGAGACATCCCGATTTTTGACATTTCCAGCCAACCTTTCAGTTTCACTTGTTTCCATGTCGGAGAATAGCATACCGCTTCGCCTGCCATAGCCGGCCGAAGTAATAGATCCACCTTTCACCACAGGGACATCCAATTTTCTCAGACCCTGTGAAGTGGCTGAAACCGCAGCGTATTTGAGCTGCACCAATCGCAGAAGCTCGGAGTTATCAAGCAGAGCGAGAGACTCTGGGGTGAGAATCGTAATGTCAGATTGCAATGCGGAAATAAGACCGTGCCTGTTGCTCAGGAGCTCGACCGTTGGATCCAAGTATAGGCTGCCACCACATGTCAAAACGAACAAGTTGCGCCACGCTAAATCCGAGAAAGATCGCGCAGAATCGCGTATAGTAGTGTTACTAGTAAGTCCGAGCTCTCCATACCGATACGTAGCCGCGCTGCTGAAATCTCGGTGCGTAACGATGATATCTCGGCTTGCGAGCCCTGTTCCGCTGTCGACACTATAGATTTCTCCAACAGCTTCCGAAGGGCTCAAGACCGGTAGCTTACTGGACAGCTCCAAGGGATCGTTTATACTCGATAGCAGGTTGTGGTCCACAGTAATAACATTGCCTTTCCCCAGGGACTGTGCTAACTGTTCGCTTTTTGGAGAAGAGAGAATGGTGAATGGAGAAGCTTGGTCTGCAATCAATCGGAGGTGATCTTGGTTCTGTCCGGTATCAAGGGCTATGGAGATACCCCCAGCCTTCATCACAGCCAGCATAGAGAGCGGCTCTAGGCATGTCTTCTCGAAGCAAAGAATCACTCTTGATCCTGGAGTCAACCCAGAATCCACTAGGCGATATGCTAACCTGATAGACAGCTGGTCCAGCTGCAGATAGGTCAGATGCCCGTCCCAGGAGCATATTGCTGGAGCTTCCGGTTTCTCCCAGGCAACCCGCTTGATTAGGCTGTGGATGCAGGCCTCAACAGGCTCCAGTACAGCTCGATCCAGAGAGCGAATGCTGTCGAAGGCATTTTTCTCGACCCAATCATGGTTGTCTGCGACAGTGCCCCCATGAGAACCACTTTCCCCGTGAACCTGATATCTCATGGTGATATACCCAGAATTGGTCAATAATTACTGATAATGTAAAGAACTTGGAAGTAATGTAAAGATGGTATGGAATAGTAATCAAAAGAGATATAATAAAAGTAGTTAGTTATCCATAGATCGTGTAAAGAAAGGCAGGCGTTAACATTCCCCTTTTTATATCAATCTGGCTACGCTGGTATAAAGTACTATTCTATACTATCCATCAAATCCTGTATGCCTTGTAGTAATATTAGTTAACTTTAATATTTTAAAACTCAAGTTGATACAGTACACTTCAGCACCTCCTGTATCCAGTTATGGTATAGGGGGGCAACCTGCGGCGGCTGAGGCTGTGTAGGGTATCGGGTATCAGCGCGCAGATCGTTTTGTACATCAATATAAAACAGCTGTCTACAAAGGGTAGTGCGGGCAGAATGAGCCAGGAGGTATCCTAATGCTAATTAACCGACGACTCGTCCACACAAATTCTTCCAAACGGAATCACGCCATTCATCTCTAGCCGTAGATGCAGCAAAAATGTCTTGCACGGCGCAAGCGATCCTGTTCTATCACTGAAATGCCGGGAAGTTTGTTTGGTGCAGGTTGATTCCCAATTTCTAGCGGGGTATGGGGACCAGGCATACAAACCTCTTTTCCGAACGGCTTTCCAACAACAATACGGTCCTGGCGGCTTGCTCTGCAACTTCAACTTAAGCTTCAAGAAGCCGGCTGTAACAAATCTTCTAGACAAGCAGGGATGAGACAATCCCTTTTTGACATCCGCCCAAGGTTTTTGTGTTTCCATTGGTTAGTAGCATTTTTCTAGTTAGTTATCTCCTCCCTGGCTAACTAACCGGTTGATCTTCGACAGATATACTGGTATGCTGGTCCGTATATGCCGACATACTCCGTATTTTGTAAGTTGCCGGTGCATATGCTGGAAAACGCTAAAAGTTAAGCAACGCAGCCGAAATCTAGCGAGTAACAAGCAATGGCGCTATTTTCGGCTACTAGGGGCTGAGATTAGGGGTGGAAGATATGTGTATTTTTCTCTAGATGCAGCCAGGCTTGTTCCCTAAGCGGCACGGAACTTGCAAGGCTGTGACGGCAGGACTAGGGTCGTATCTACACACTATATCAGTACATATACCATGATCTGCGAGATGGTGTTCCCTCGAGTGTGTGGAATGGTTCCTATCTCCACTACATGTAGGTAGGTCTCTCGAAACCAAACGAGAGATCAAACCACCTAGCTATTTAGCCAGTAGCCAAAGAACCCAGAAATGAATACCCATGGGGTACGTCATTTACCCAGTTGTATAACTAACCAACCGCCCTGTAGTTAGTAGTTAGTGATAGAGTATAATTAAACGTAGTCATGGGGTGCTAAGGGCCTACACTTAAGGCTCAGCGTCGGCGGTCGCTGGCTGAACAGGGCAGGAGGCTGACGCGGAGCACGCCTCAGGGGTATCACATGTTAATGCTTATATGCTCAGGGGTTCCGTGGACATATAAATAGTAAATACGGAGCGGGTCTACATTGCCCTCTCATCTGTATAACTGTATTGGAAAATAAACAAGCAAAACCAACCTAGTGTATCACCATGCCCTGACAATAGACTAGGTAAGTTATTAATCAATTAAATTTATCTATATACTTCGGCAATTTCTGTATGTATTTTAGTCGGGAGGGCGCAAATCTGTGACCTAGGACTATATATACTTCTGGTAGCGAGAATCTTATCTATCCTCCAACTGCCGCCGGGTATCTCAAAACGTCCGTTTCTTTAACTATATGCGAAATCCCCATTGCCCCATTGTTACATTGGTTACTGTAAACCCCCCTCCCCCTCCTTCCCCTCCCAGTCAGAGATAATATAAGAAAGTCTAGAAGGGCTCATTACCTTTCCTTAATTTGTCAACTAGTTATGAAGTACACTACTTAGTTAACTTCTATCCTAGTCTTTTGTGGAGATTACGTACGTGACTCGTGGACAGACTACAAAACTAACTAGTTAGTTAATGTATGGAGCATAAAAATGCAGCTCCTTAATAAAACTAGTTAGCTTGCGAGTTGTCGCCTTTTGTCCGAGCCAAGGCCGTCTAGAGCATACAACAACCAGTTAGGCGCCCTTGTAGCCGCTCCAGCTGCCGATTCTTCGAGCACTTGAGTTTGGGCATTTCGGAAGCTTCGCCCACTCCCCACTGCGGATGCAACTTTAGTGCAGTGCTTGGTTGCTGCAACCTGGCCGCAGGCGGGAGTGGGACCATCGGTTTTACCGAATAATCTAGTTTGTGAAATGAATTGGAAATGATCGTCGCGGGGTAACGATGTAACTAAAGAGCCATCGCTCCCAGCCGTGCATGGATCGAACTCGGGGGAAATGTTGGTTAGTTATCCCTGTCAATAACCGGTTAGTTGACGAGCTCAGGATGCTTCGTTTATCAATACGGCTGAAAAAGGCAAAGCTACATCCTAAAAGCAGGTGAGAAAACTTGCGGGTATAGAATCGTGAAACTGTTTTTAAACATTCCGATGGCTTCCCCATCCAAAACATCCCTCACATGGGCCGACCGCATCCACGTCGAGGTCTTTTCAATCTCGCCATTACTAGGCTGGGTAATTAATTATAGTAATGTCGGCTTAATTAGAGATTAGAGGTTTGGTATCCCTCGCACCCTGTGCGACTCTTCGAAAACGGGTAAAATGCCAAAAACGGCCTTCATTATCGTCTTCTGAACTCTGGTGCATTTAGACAAGTCTCATACCTTTCTTTTGTGATTGCCATTGAGCTCTGTGACTAGCTGCTCTTCTCCTTGCAATGGTATGCTCAATTGAGGTTGAGGATGCATTCGGGCCCTCAGTGGCCGGCTCATGTCTCGGGGGGGTTCGACTTCACTCTCCTGTTTGAAGAAAGCATTCTGACCATACCTCCTCTGGGCATTGCAGGTAAATAGGCCCAGGACTGCATATTCACTCTGATTTTGGTGTTGACAGGCTGGCTGGCTAACTGTCTAGTTACGTGGGCAATTGTCCGACTCCTCGCCCTTCGCCGTGAGCCAGCCAAAACCCGAAGATCATGGCTCGCTGTGCTGAAGCTGGTAAGTGTCCTGTCTCTCCGTCATCATCACTGTCATCCTCTCCTTCTTTTGGTGTTTCAGATAGGAAGAAACGTTGGCCTACCCTAGGTAGGCAGTTAACCACATAACTAAGGCTAAAAAACAATTACCACGTGACAGATCACCTTTGCCGTCCTCGTCACTCTCCAAACCGCGACTCTCTGCCTGTATGCGCGACATCAAGCACCTAGGACAAAACTGACGCTGGCCTGTGCTAGCTTGACGGTAGCGGGATACTGCATTCTAGCAGCAGTCTCGTATCTCGAGCATGTACGCTGCGTGCGGCCGTCAACGCTACTGAACATATATCTCGGCGTGTCAACACTCTTGGACCTGGCGAGGACGCGCACCCTTTTCTTCATCCAAGGCAGCCGCACCGTCGCGTTGGTATCCCTGACTGCTTTTATTGTCAAATCCGTAGCGTTCATTCTTGAAGTCACTGAGAAACGCCACCTCCTGCTGGCGAAGTGGAAAGATGCTTCTCCTGAAGCGACAAGCGGTGTAATCAGCCGATCACTGTTCTTATGGCTAAATCGCTTATTTATCAGCGGTTTCCGGACGTTACTAACTGTCAACACAATAACCCCTATTGATGAGGAATTGCTGGCTGCATCTGAGCCAACTGCACTTCTGGAAAAATGGAACCATGGTACGTGTTGGCTCTCTAAATTCCCCGGCTTTCATCGCTTCGTAGGAGGCTGACCTACTGTTAGTAGCGGATAAAACTAGAAGGTACGCCCTATTTTGGGTATTTTTTACCCATTATAAATGGTATATCATGGCCGGAATCTTGCCGCGATTGGCGTATACCGGCTTTACATATTCACAGCCGTTTCTTGTCCAGCGGGTCCTCGATTTTACTGCCCAGGTCCCTCATGCACAGACAATGAATATTGCCTACTCCCTAGTTGGGGGCTATGCTGTTGTTTATATCGGACTTTCAGTAAGTAGTCTCAGTGAAATCTGCCTTTCAATCACTTCGTATCCTTACACGTTAATAAAGGTAGCATACGCGGTTTATGAGCACAAAACGTACCGTTTACTCACTCTATACCGAGGCAGCCTGGTCACTTTTATATTTGACAAGGCTTTGCGCGTCAGCTCCACAAATGAGGACAGCGCGGAAGCAATCACCCTGATGAGTGCGGATATTGACCGCATCGGCTATAGCATGACACTTGTCCACGAAGTTTATGCTAGCTTCATCGAAATTGCCATCGCTCTCTGGCAGCTACACAGGCTTCTTGGAATTGCTATTGCTGCTCCCATTGGATGGATTGTCGGTATGATGACGTTGAATTTCAGAATTTTTTGAGACAAGTCTGACTATTAGTTATATAGCTTGCTTGATTATAGGAGCCCCTCTTGCAAAGGCCGCGGCCGATGCCCAAATTCCATGGCTGGAAGCGATAGAAATCCGTCTTGCTGCCACAGGAAAGTCATTGGGCTCGACAAAGGCAATCAAAATGACGGGCCTAGCCGATATCGTGTCATCTCGTATTAGAAGTTTACGGTTGGATGAGATCCGTGCCTCTCTTCGGCATCGTGTCTATAGTATACTAGTATTTGCTACAGGTGAGGGAAACAAAATGATACCCATAACAATAAACGAGAAGATATTTTGTGACTAATAATCAAAACCCCAGCATTTGCTTCTTCTGAGCTAGCTCCAGTGTGGGGTTTCACCGTCTTCATCATACTAGCAAAGAAGAAGAATAAAGGAACGTTGACTGAAGGAGTTGCTTTCGCTTCGCTCAGCCTTTTTGAACTACTCAACAATCCAATTACTACCATTATTAATGGTTTCGAGAACCTTCAAACTGTTCTCAATTGCTTTGAACGTATCCAAGATTACCTCAATTCGCAAGAACGAGAGGATTACAGGATACCGCTGCATGATTGGAGGGACTCTTCAGGCCCCGGCCTCTCTATCCCTGCTGACAACTTGAAAGATAACATCATTTTGAAGGAGATACAAGACCTGGACTTAGATACTAGTCCGTTTGTATCCATTATTGAGGGCGCGTCGGTAGGCTACACAGTGGGAGATGACTCGCTTACTCTGAAGAATCTTAACTTCCGGATTCCTCGTGGTGAGATTACCATGGTTTTCGGCGCCGTTGGGTCCGGGAAATCTACTCTTCTAAAACTTTTGCTTGGCGAAATGCCATCTGTGTCCGGGTCAATAAGAAGTAGCTTCTCTGTGGCCGCGTATTGTCCGCAATCCCCCTGGGCTACATGGGGGACTATCCAAAGCAACATTGTTGGTATGAGTGAATGGGATAAAAAGTGGTACGATACTGTTGTTTCTGCCTGCGCCCTTCTTACAGACCTTGAGGAACTACCAAACGGGGATCAAACACACATTGGCGCCCAAGGCTCGAGGCTCAGTGGTGGACAAAAAATGCGCGTGGTAAGTGGCAGATGGGTCTTCCATATTAAAACCGAACAATGCACTAAATGCTATCCCTATTTTTTCTAGTCCTTTGCTCGCGCACTTTACTCGAGGAACTCTACTATGATCCTTGATGACGTTTTGACCGGGCTTGATCGGGCTACTGAGCGGCACATGTTAGATGCAATATTCGGGCCCGACGGTCTGTTGAAGAAGCTAAACTCTACTGTTGTTCTGGCTACAAATTCTGGTAGGCCTTGTGCTCCATGCCATGGTTATTTAGAGCCCTGCTGATATTAGTGAAAGCAAACCACCTTAGTTTTGCAGACAACATTATTTTCCTCAGTGAAAATGGAGAAATTGCTAGCCAAGGTAGCCTGGAAAGCCTATCCTCCGATGAAGATATCAAGCGGCTTGCAAACCACTGTCAAACAGCCACCACATCTCGACCAGAACCAGAGCTCTCAGAAGATGTGTTGCATGAGCTTGAGATATTAGAAGATCCCGAACTTGAAACCAGCCGTATGACTGGTGACATCAAGGTATATGCTTACTATGCGAAGAACGCCGGGTGGTGGACTATTTCACTTTATCTGCTGGCGTGCTGTGCTTTCGTTGTCGGTGTCACATTTCCCTGTAAGTATTATAGACCCTGTTATTACCTCACAACCTACTAATATCTCCAGCCCTTTGGCTACAATGGTGGACCAATGCCAATGATACTAAGCCCAATGAACATATTGGGTACTGGGTTGGAGTGTATGCTGGACTTGCTCTTCTTGCAATATTCAGCGCTACACTCTCAGACAGGTGTGTGAATATAACCTCCCTAATGTGGTCCATGTAGGATTCAACTAACGCCAGCGAAGTGTTTTCAATCTCGTGGTACTCCCTAAAACCTCGCGACGGTTCCATGACGTGCTTCTAACTACTACTATGAGGTATATCTTACTTTTTATAGCCCGTGTGGAAGGTGCAGCCACTAACGTTGCATGTAGAGCTTCAACATCTTTCCTCACTTCCACCGATGTCGGAACTACCGTGAACAGGTTTAGTCAGGATCTGGAGCTTATAGACAATGACTTACCCCAGTCCATCGACCAGGCAATTTTCCAGTTTCTCTCTGCAATAGTTTCTGGCGTGTTTGTCTTTATAGGGGCAGGATATATAGCCGCGGCCGTCCCTCTGTGCATACTTGTGCTCATCGGGGTTCAATTCTATTATCTGCGAACATCCAGACAACTGCGAATCTTAGATATTGAAGCTAAGGCACCCCTTTTCTCGCAGTTTCTAGAAACCGTTGGTGGCGTTTCCTGCATTCGCGCGTATGGGTGGGCGGGGAGGTATACAGAGCGTCACTACAAGGCCTTGAATACATCTCAAAAGCCATACTACCTTCTTTGGTGCATTCAACGATGGCTAACCCTTGTCCTGGACCTGTTAAATGCCGGGCTTGCAGTTATGCTAGTCGCAATTGCGACCAATGTTCGCAGTGCTTCTACCCCCTTCCTAGGCGTGGCGTTGTTTAATATCGTTACATTCAGCTCTACCCTTCAGACGCTGGTGACAGCCTGGACCCAATTGGAAACCGCCCTTGGAGCAGTAAATCGTGTACGTTCCTACTCCAAGGATGTTAAGGATGAGAATCTTCCAAATGAAGATGGCAGTGTGCCTGATCAGTGGCCTGAGTCTGGGGCAATTGTGTTCAATAATGTATCTGCTTCGTATGACTCTCTTCTCGGCCCGGTTTTGAAGGGGGTTGATTTGTCTATCAAAGCGGGTGAGAAAGTCGCCATCTGTGGCCGGACAGGCAGGTAAGCTACTCTTCATTCGGCTGTGCTTTATCTCTTCTTAGTTGGTATGCGATTGTGCTTACGATACTATAGTGGCAAGTCTTCTCTCGTGTCATGTCTGTTAAGAATGCTAGAGATGGACTCTGGTACAATTTTAATTGATGGCATTGATATCAGTACAATCCCCCGACAGCAGGTTCGAAGTCGGGTAAATACCATTCCCCAGGAGCCATTCTTTCTATCTGGTACCGTTCGAGATAACGTTGATCCTCTACAAATTGCCGATGATGAAGCTATCATAGAATCTTTACAGGCTGTTGGTTTATGGGACTTCTTGAAAGGCCGTGGCCTTGATGAGGATATTAGCGAGGATAAATTATCCTATGGTCAGCGACAACTGTTCTGCCTCGCCCGCGCGGTAGTCAAGCAAGGAAATCTTCTCATCATGGATGAAGCCACCAGCAGTGTAGACGCTGAGACAGATAAGCTAATGGGGGATGTGATCCGTGAGAAGTTCAAGGGCATGACCATCATTGCTATCGCTCACAAACTCGACACCGTGCTTGACTATGATCGCGTGGTGTTGTTAGATAAAGGTGAGATTGTCGAGACAGGGAATCCAAGAGAACTCCTCGCAACACCTGCCTCCGCATTCCATGAGCTCTATCAGAAGTTAGCCACTGGAGGAACTGATATGGAATAATGTGATGATTCGAGGATAGTCTATCGACATGGTGAAGCAATACCAGGAGTAATACTTCTAAGCCACTATTTTAAACAGTAACTATAAGGGCCAATGGATAAACATTCTTTTTGTGACAACCATAAATTAGCGACGATTGGATTTAAATGACGGGAAATAGTAAGCATGAGAGACATAGCGGCACATATTGCTAAAAACACTGAGTTCACACTTGAAGCAACAACAAAAATAATGTATAAATGTAGTACGTCACCCAGCCCTGTCCACTTTCCATCCCCGCTACACTCCAGGGTATTCATACCCAATCAAGAGAACTTAGTGAAGGGACTAATAATAACACAACTCACGTATAGGTAGACCCGCAAGTCCGCTTTTTCCAAACATTACCCCTGAGGGATAGTATGTATAATAGTGCTCCTTGGATTACGATACACTGACTGATTCCCTAGGTCACCATCCTCATAGCAGAGTGGGAGGCCGGGGCTGCTGTGGCTCCGCTAGCCCGCTTTTCTGATTGGCTAATAGCCAGTGGGTCAATTGGCTTTACATATGTGGAGCCGGCTGAATCCGCCGTTGGAAACTTTAATATTTCTTGTTCTACAAGAATAGCAATGATCAGCATTGCTTAATAATAATATCCATGTGGCGATCAAGCCTCTTTTATATATAAACCCCGCGCTCAACATTTCGTTTTTCTTTCTAGGGCCGATGGTGAGCTCGTCCTTTTCTATAAGAACATCTTGCCCCTACTGGAGACTATTACACTGAGGGAAATGGATCTCTTCCACTCCCCCCAATTCTCAAATTATGTCAAGAAGGCCCTCGACTCCCACAAAATTCCAGGTATGGGGGTCTCGATTGTACAAGGCCGTACAATCGCATCGGCGGCATTCGGCAGGTCAAGTGTAGATCCATCAACGAACTTTACCCCTGACACGCTTGTTGGCATCGGCTCTATTTCCAAATCCCTCACCGCTGCCGCGGTTGCACTCCTAGTTCACGACAATGTAAATTATCCTCAGGTTCAGTACGATGCTACTATGTCGAGCCTTCTACCTGATGATTTTGTTATGCCTGGTGAAGACCACAGGGATGTTACCATAGAGGATATTTTGACCCACCAGACTGGTATGCCGGCGTAAGGAACTCTCCCATCCCAATCGCTTTAATTCTCGGGGATTAACTATCGTCCATCTATAGACATGAGTTCTCCATGTTTGGTTCAAACGCGGAGCAGCCGGATGACCCTCGCTCAATTACAAGAAACTTGAGAAATTTGCCCACCATAGCGCCCAACCGGAGTGGATTTATGTACTCCAATATGATGTATACTGTTGCCTCCTACTTGGTGGAACATGTTACCGGAGCCAGCTTTTCAGACTTCCTGGAGAAGCAAATATTCCAACCACTAAAAATGGAGTCCACCAGTGTCCAACCGGGTCGCGCTTTAGCTAAGACAAAAGGACGGGACATTTCGGTTGGCTATATATGGGTTAAAAACACCAAGACGTTGAAACCATCGCCTTACATGGACCACCCAGAATCTCAAGGCGCTGGACAAATTATCACAACGGCCAGCGACTACGCTAAATGGATCAAAGCTATGGTCAATCGAGAAGGGCCAATAAATGAGGACATTTACGACGCGCTGACGAAGAAACGAGTGATGGAAGATCCACCAGAAGACCAAGCTTCAGAGAACCCGTTGTTCTATGGACTCGGCTGGCAAATTCAAATTTATTCTGATTATACTGTTGTGTCTCATGAGGGTGGAGAGGCTGGATCTTTGGCTGATAATTTTTTCGTTCCAGACCTCAACTTTGGAGCATTCATCTTCTGTAACGCCAACAATGCTCATAACCTTATCAGCTTAGTGAAGTACCGACTGCTTGATGAGGCAATACTCGAGCATCAAGGAAAGGTTTTATCTTGCATAAACAGCAATCTTGAGTCTGGCATTGAGCCGGATGGGGGGCTAGACCTTGATTTTGGTGATCATGACGACGTTTATCATGACATTGTCCAATTAGAAGATGATCTTATACAAGAGCTGTGCCCTGGTATAAAAGAACTACAGCCCCAGAAAATACCACTGGACTCCTACACTGGGAAGTATTGGAATCAGGGTTACCGTGGAATCAAGATTGAGGACAGAGGTGGTCAACTCTTTATCGACTGTACTGATCGAACAGCCCCATTTACTCTTACTTTCAAGCACATATACAACCAGACGAAGTACATTGGATATGTCAAAGAGGCCTACGAAACCGACACATTCCCAGTCAAAGCAGAATTCGTACTCGATAACAATAGAGCAACGAAGGTGGGACTGCAGCTGGAACAAATCATGGATGGATATATCTGGTTCGAACGAAGAAGCCAATAGATACTGGGTTTGTTCTCTCTTCTAGCGAAACAATTTTATCCATCTCTGTACTCTTATCCCAGCAGAAAGAAAGTATTCCCTGGGCCTGCTTTTATCAGACAAATATAAATAACAAATGATCTTTGATATATCTATCACTCCTCGGAGCTGTCCAATGGGTCTTTTAAATTCGTAAGGGGTCGTAGCACGTCCAGAATCTCGCCATGGAGGTTTTCCTCTGCCAAAGAAACGGGAGAACTATAGGACTTATCCAACACATTCGGATCTGCTCCGTGGGCCAATAGGAGCTTCACAACTTCCAGCGATCCAGCAGCGGCGGCTTGATGCAATGGAGTCCGACCCCAGCTTGTCGCAAGGTTTGCCTCTGCGCCAGCGTCCAGCAAACGCTGGGCAATTTCGTAGTATCCGCGGCCACATACCTGATGAAGAGCAGTCCCTCCACTCATGGTCCTTGCATTCGGATCAGCCCCTCGTTTGAGGAGGAGATTGACAATATCTTCATGCCGGCCCTCAGCAGCCCAGTATAATGGAGTCCAGAGGTCCACATCTTTCGATTCGATATCTGCATTTGCACTAAGAAGGCTCTCGACGATCTTTATATGTCCATGGCTACAGGCCACTTGCAGAGGCGTTCGGCCCCCCTTGGTCGAACGGTCAACTTCTGGGTCAAACTGGATGAGCAGGTTTACAACCTCTACACGTCCCCTCTGGCGGCAGAAATATTAGCACATATTCTTATGTATGGTGATAAACACAGTAAATATACGTACCTCGGCTGCTCGGATTAAGGGGGTTACTCCGCTCGTTGTGGTGCAGTTGACAGTGGCGCCATTCTCTATTAAGTGTTTAGCAGTACCCGTGAGGCCAAGATAAGATGCGTAGTGAAGAGCTTGGCCTGGTTCATCAGGTGGCTGAAAGAGATCTTTCTTTGGTTGGTTTGGTGTATAAACAAGCAGCCACGCCTGCACTTGAGATTCCGACATGAAGAACTCATTCAGTAGCTCAACAGCCTTGTCCTCAAGTGGCATTCCTGTATACGCAAACCAAAATTCACACACATATAGAAGCAGAGGAAATTCATCTATATCATCTTTTGTGCCAACCCGACAGTCTGAATCTATGTAATGGGTGACATATTGGAGGCAGCTTCGGAGAATAAAGCTGGTGACAAGAGACTTGTCAACGTAGAACTTGACGACTAAGGGATTCTGGCAGTTCAATGGATGAGTTGAGATCAAATACTCTTTGACGGAGAAATGGGACAGCCGTAGTTCGACAAACCCTTCATTCACGGTAGTTGCAGTTACCCTGCTGTCGTTACCGTCGTCCATGCCAGTAACATCGTGTTCTCTCTGGGCCACCGATACAAGGCTGCCTAATATCTCTAAGATGTCGTCCTGCGGATTGAAGAAACGGCCTTCCGGATCAAACGGGGTATCATCATCTGCGTCTAGAATGGCCGCTTCGGCGACTTCCTCAGAGCTTAACGGCCTTCGCGCCTCTACCAGCCACCATAGTGCACGGCGTGCATAATCCTGATAGTTTTCAGGAATACTCTGGAGGATTCGTTCATAGGTACCGTCCAAAGTCTTTGGAAGCGAATCTAGCGTTTTTATCAGAAGTGCTTTTGTCTTGCACCGTTTTAATTCGTTAAGCTGGCAATCTACCCATCGAAACCTATAGCCAGGTGTTAACCAGTTAGTTAGTTAACGTCCACCGGGGAGGTGGAAAGAGGAGAAGGGGAAATAGGAAGGGTAAAACAGCAGAAAACACATACATCCCATCAGCGTCGGCTATCAGTTTGTCCTGTATCTCTGATTTCAGTTTCGCCGGCAGTTTCTTCAATGCTGGGTCGGAAGAAAGCTGTGTCTGAATGTGATGTGTGATGTCTCGGGTTACAGAGGAGCCACCGACAGAGACCTCAGTAACAATAGGAATTAGGCAGAGTACCTCTTTGATATCAGTCTCGGCCCTGCTTGTCAGAAATAAATGTAAGTTCGAAGGCGTCCAGGAAGTGATAGTCTGGAGGAAATCTAGCAGTTCCTGCCTATTCTCCAAGGGGCACTCATCCAGAGCGTCGATGGCGATGAAGATATTCTCGATAACTTCAGATTCTGCAAACAGTTTGAATATAGCAGTCAAGTCTGATAGTGCGGGTGTTTCACTTCCAAAGTTACACTTTTTCACATAAAGGTCTCTGAGCTCCTGTGGTACTTCTGGTGCCTTGGTGAGCAGTCTTGAGAGCAGGTACCGTAGGCAGTTTGTGGCGCTTTGCTTTGCAGGAGTACCAAAGTCGAAGTAAAAGTAGGACAGAAGAATACCGGGTTCTGTGTCGTACTCTGCTTGAAGATGTTCGATGACAGACGAACTGAGCACTGTCTTGCCGCTTCCGGGCTTCCCATGCATCCAAAGGACCGCAGGGCCAGCACTCTTCCACTCCTTGAAGGCTTGAAGCTCTAGTGCCCATTCCCCGGTTCCCTGCGAGTGTTTCTTCCGTGCATCCTCATGGTTGGACCAGCTTACACCTTGTTCGACAGCAGAGAGCCACTGGATTATTTTTGCACGGTACTCCCCTTTTTGCTGTTCGTTGTGGTTGGCAGATATATCTTTTCCCAGCTCGACAACCAGGCGATTGGTATCAAGAGTCAGCCTCGTCTGGTCCGCACTGAGGGCCAGGTTGAAGCTGGCCTTGCACCGTTCAAGAACCGCAATGCTGCTTTTGATCTCCTTGCCTGTAAACGGCCACTTCAAGGCCCGGACACCAAATTGTCTCATCGGGTTCTTCTTCTGCTGGGCGACTTCATGTTTACCGCTACCAAGGCCACCAGCCTTTTCCAGCTTACCGGCCAGCTCTAGTAGCTCCGCCTGGCACCTCGCCAGCGCTCCATCCTCCCCTAAGAGCAACGCAAACGCTGGCAAACGTTCAATTGCTTTGGGGTCACTGGTATCTTCAACCAGGTCGAGTATTTTGCGAAGTGTCCCCTGCAAATCGCTGACTTCTCCCTCGAGCCATTTTATTTCCTTGCGGGCATCCCTGACCTCAAAGTAGAATTTGACAGTGAGATGCAAAACATGGGTGGTCACCTGGATCAAGCCTACCACACTCGCAGCGGCTTCCATCGTGCTGACGCTGGCGTTCCCCCGATCGAACTTGTGTCTGCATTGTTTCTAGGTAGCGAGGATACGGAGTACTATAAGTATATATATGCCAACCTCACGGAGTATGTCTTCGATGTGTCCCTCTCGCCGCCGCAAGGCTAACTAATTAGAAGAATTAGAAGGGTGCAGCCGTCCCCCCGCTTGGCGCAGTAATTACCTGTTGATTAACTACCAGGATGCCCGTGAAGGATCCGAAGGATCAACTAGTTAGTTAGTTAACTGGTTAGCCAGTTATGAGCCAATCATGAGCCGAGTCGTGACTCTGTATGGCGCCATCACTATCACAGAATATCATAACAAAAACCCAAGAGGTGCGCTCTCCAGAGGCGTCGCCTTCTTTTAGGTTGATGCAGGACTCCGTAAATAACCCTGAAAAAGGGAGCAAAGGGGTCCTAAGACGATAGGCGGGCACTCGATCTTTTGGGCATATTCGGATAACTAGGCTTATTTACATAATCTTGATCTCGAAGACTCCCATACGGAGACATATCACCCAACTATACTCCGTAGACTCCTGTATTTGGGATTATTCCCTCTCTTCTGTATATATCCAAACCCACTAAATATTAACCACTACCACAGTACTGGCCACCGATGCATCCGGGTTCTCTGTATTGGTAAGCGCTGGCATTCGAGTAATATAGAATATACCTCGATCATTTCACTCCGTAGTATGGCTTAGATACAAGGAGAAGTAGACGTAGCGCATAGTCCAACGGCAAAAAGTCTGGCGTGCATCACAGAGCTTTTTCAAACAGGAATCGTTCTAATTGCTCGAATGCCCCTGTTTGCGAAAACATTTTGTTTGATCTTTGAATAGTACACCTAGTTTTGTACTATAAATCCAAAGATTAGTTAAGTTTCCACCTTCTTCCTCTATGCTAAGGCCTCACTTTGCCTCCTTCCTTTTCCTTATAGTATACGATTGATAGGCTAGCACGCAGATAGATAGCAAGTAGAGAGGTGAAAAGGCAGCGAGATGGTGAGAAGGAGCTCTGCTTAACTAGTAGCTAATTAGCCAAAGGGACAAAGAGACAAATTTAATTAGTAAGAAAGGGGGTAGGGAGCCTTAAGAATAGCACTTTTATCAAGGGATTACAGTGACCAATTCCAAATACAGGAGCTTTACTCCGTGCGGCTTGGCAGTGTGTGCGGTGGAAAGAGGGAGATGACCAGGTCCGAACAATGGTTTGGGCGAATGAGGGAAATGACTAGGCAGGTCCCAACAGTGGTTTGGGCCAATTGTGTTTGTGGTGCATCTCGGTGGAAAACTCAAATTAGCCTCGCATCAGGTCAACAAACACAGGTGTGATGGATGATGGTTGACTCTTGTAAAGCGACAGGAGAACGCATGGCCTTCTACAACGGAGGTCCCATATAAGAAACCTCTCGCCTGCATCGTGTAGGGCCTGAAGAAGCAGCAGAAGAACATTCCATTGCACAGTCATATCTACATCTATACACCCACCCCGATCTATACACATAGCATCTCCAAGCCTCCTATATTTCCATCTTCCCCCTTCCTCTATACATCGTCCTGAAGATGCCTCGCTCATCAAGCACACCTATTGGCAAGAAGACTGCCAACAAGGGGTAAACCCACTTCCCCTTTTCCCTATCTAGAACCGCACAGTAACACCTATTAACAGTGACTCCGCTTCCATTTCCCTCGACAAGAACGGCGTCGTCAACGGTGGCCAGCTGCAGCAGTTCGTCAACAGCTCTCCACGTTTTGATTACTGGACGACGTACTCCTCGAGCGCCAACAACATGGAAAACATAAACGCCGTGATAGAGGATATCAAACGGGAATTTGGACAATAAGAACGCCCAAGAAGACAGCCATCGGGGTTCCGGCAATATACGTGATGAGCATTGGGATTCAGGCAATGCATGGTGGTATCAGCTTGTTACTTCAAGAGCCTGTCCCTGAGCCTTCTCTTCCTTTAAGAAGTCCATCAGATGCATAAAAATCTCCCACATCTCTGAACTCATAGGCCATCGCGCGTTCTCTGTGATATATAAACCATTCTTAGATTAAATGGGTGAATCAAGTTAATAAAACAAGTCCGGCTTTGCTAATTGAAATGTGCGGCCATTTAATTGCAACATACCTCATTAAAAACAATCCACCCCATTCTTATAAATGCCTCGACCATGATACGAGTTCCAGTCACCCTCGAAGCTGCGTGCTGTAGCTCGCGGATAAATTCCCTACGAGCTCCCAGGCGATAATAGGCTATTAGACCGGCGCATGCTACTCTGAGGAATGGTTTACGCGTAGCTGCCAATATCAGCTTCCTTATGCCATCCGGTGATCAACGCATTTGCCGTTTCCTCGCCAAGCCCTTCCGCCAGTGGCCGCAGTAGAAATTGCGCCCCTTCGACAAGCCTCTCTTGTATATCCACCATCTTCCTATCGCCAGCAGGCAAAAACATTTCAGGAACAAAATAATATATAGCCATGAAAGTCTGCAAATTCATCAGAGTTTCATTCTTTTGTCCAAGCAGAGCCTCAAAGTCGGCGAGACGCTGGCGGAAAATAGCTAAAAGACCGTCATCTGTCTCAGAACCAGGTTCTTGCTGTACAATTTGCCAAAGCCTTGACCACGACTCGCCGTGATCGGCTCCAATTTTCCTGAGAAGTTCAGCCAGTATCTTTTGTCCAGCTTCTTCGTGTCCGAGCTGTACACAGCTTGTAATCAGGGCGAGCTGACTGCGAGCTTCCTCCTCCAGGATCTCTGGTGGTTGAGCGTCCGGGATGGGAGGGAGAGGAACTTGAAAGCGTTCCAGTTCCCCAGTGAGTAGAATAAGGAATCCACTGAGGGCGTCATCGAGCATCATACGTCCTTGCGCTGTTGCATTCCCTTCCCTGATCTCATTTTTCGGACTAGATCCGGCCTCTCCGTCACTAGGAGAACTGGGAGGCCAAATTAGCCACTGCGAGAGAAGCTGTTCATCGGTTAGATGCCAGTCCAGACTAGGAAGATGTAGGCTGGCGTGGCTATCAGGCTCAAGTTGTTGATATTCCGAATCGTCCGAGATTTGATTTGGTGGCGGTTCAACAGATCCGCTTGATGCTGGGGTTCGGATCAGGATCCTTGGGTGGGCTTCTGGAGTTGGAGCACCTTCACGAGTATGAGTACGGTTCAACAAGCATGTATAAGGTATATACCATACCTTGGTATTTTCGAGCCAGTTTCTGGGTAGTTGTAGGCCGATGCCGTTTGATTGATCTCTGAAGCCTCCGTTCGTCGATCGGGACTCCATCACATAGTACAACACTCCTCTTGTCCGCTCTCTTGTCCAGCTGTTTTTCAACCCAGTTCCAGTCATCCTGCTTCAAGTTCCTTCGGGACGCCATTCTGGGTGGTGGCTATTGGGGTATTAACGCGTATATGATTGTGAGATAAACTATATCGAAGCCAGGCTCGAGTAGGTTAACTAATATGGCCGACTGAGATAGATTTCCCTGGAGCCTTTATGTATGTACTGTATGGAGTATGTCAAGAGACAAAATGAGAGCCTTGCTAATCATTGGGCTGCTTCTCACAGCCTCCTATTGGCCATTGCCATTCTGTGGTTTGGCTAGGTTATATGAAGACGGTTTGGCATGGCCCAATCACTTATCACTCTAAAAACGCCATCTGCGCCAACCTGGTTTCCTGGAGCTGGGCAGGCGGTAACGCTAGAGTGGACCCGCCCGATGGCCAGATCATGTGACCAGTATCTTACCGGTTGCAACAAGATATAAGATGTTATAGTAATAAAGTTAGTCAGGGGCCAGCATGAGCGAGCAGGTAACTACCCTAACCCTAGCCTGCTCTCTTCTTCTTCGTTCAAATCTCGCCGTCTTGAAGTTTCAAAGTCGAGGATAACTGCCAGCTACACTACTGTGGATTCAATATATATAAATCAACTACCTCCCTACCTACCTTAACTGGTTACAGCACCAGTCCGGCGCGGGCAATCAAAACACCACCCACCGCACAAACGGTTAAATAAGGCGGGAGAGCTGAAGGTGAAGCTTGTCAAGCGCGCTAAACGCCGAGTAGATAAATTTGCCGCCGGCAAGTAAGCACGGAGCGGCTCAACTATAACCCTGTTATTTGTCAGCAAAACCTTACCGCCGCGGCAGCGGCGTAGGATTATGAACTTTCTTTCCGTACAGAGAAACAAACAAGAGATTTCCCTTGTCGGGTGACGTCGATTCGATCATGGCCGGACAGTGCTGTGGCCTTGCTACGTAGAGACCGGGCCGATAGTTTATATGGAAGACCAAGCCACCGGTCAAAATATCTACTCCTCACCAGCGATTTCGGCCTTCGCGGTGCTAGTTAGCCCTCGGCTAAATGAGAGGGAGAATACGATATCAGCGCCTCTCAACAAGCCAGTAGCTCGGCCATACCGCCGAGGGCCGAGAATAGTTGGCTCAGTGGCTACCTCTACGGGACTTACCCCAGACACAGCGGCGTCTAGACTAGACAACGACAGCTATAAAGAGTCACGGCTATACTTATACCCCCCCCCCCCCCCCTCCCCGTTTTATGATTTTAAATTGCAAGGCACATGAGTACATAGAAGGCCATCAGTATGGGGAGCAGGTTCATTGATTACCTTCGCGGGCCCGAAAGCAGGCCAGGAGAGACCCGCTGTTGCGCAAACTGGACTTCTTCATCCTCACTTTTTGCTGTCTGATGTACTTTGCAAACTATGTGAGCGTCTTCCGTTGGGTGTTCATGCGTTTATGCAATTGCGAGCAGAGGCTAACTGACGGGTAGTTGTACCGAAGCAACTTGGCAAATGCCTACGTCTCTGGGATGAAGGAGGACCTGAACTTCCATGGGAATCAGTTCAATCTCATCAATACCGTCTTTACTGTTGGGTACGGTTTGCGGACCTCCCCCATTGCTCACTTGTGGCCGAATCAACCCAACTGACGATCGCTCCGAGTTAGTTATGTGCTAAGCCAGGTCCCATCTAACCTGGCTCTCTACCGCCTTAAAGCCACGGGACTTTCTGCCGGGCATGATGGTGGATGGGGCGGCCTCACCATGGCTACTGCGGGCGGTCGCAGCCGCAAGGATTCATGGCCATCCGCTTCTTTCCTAGGCCTGGGTGAGTCCTCTACTTTTTGAGGAACACACTACATCCTGGGCTCTTGGTATACAGAGCGAGAGCTGGGGAAACGCTCTGGGATCTTTACTGCGTCTGGTCTGGCAGGGACAATGTTCGGTGGCTTCATCCAGACTGGTATCAATTCATCCTTACATATGAAGCATGGCTTGCCAGGCTGGAGATGGCTCTTTATAGTACGTTGCACTAGGCCAAACCCCCAGTGTCGCTTATAGCCGAATGCTGATGATGCTCTATAGGTTGATGGGCTTGTCACCATTCCCATTGCTGTCTATGGGTTTTTCCTCTTCCCAGACACCCCAAAAACGACTCGTGCGCCTTACCTCACGGCCGAGGACAGGGAATTGGCTGTAGCCCGGCTGCCGTCATCGACTCACGACGCCGAGCCTACGAAGCTCAACTTTGCCCTTGCCAAACGGGTTTTCTCGACCTGGCATCTGTACGGCTTTGTGATTCTCTGGATAATTGCAGGTGAGACAGAGTCCTTCTCGACGAACTCTCTGCTGGCCCTTTACATGAAATCACATCCGACCATCAAGTATACCGTGGCGCAGAACAACAACTACCCGTCTGGCATTCCTGCCGTCGGCATCGTCTCAACCCTCATCTGGGCGACACTCACGGACTTTCTCGGCGGGAAACGCTATCTTGTGGGCTACTGGATTGGTATCACGGGCGTAGTCACCTCTGCCATGATCCTGGCGCCGGGCTCGTCGACGGCCACCATCTTCGCAGCATACTACTGGGCTGGCTCCGTCTATGCCTGCCAGGCCACCTTTTTTGCCTGGGCCAACGACGTGATGCGGTACAAGGACGACGCCTGGCGTAGCATCGTCATTGCAGGCATGAACATGGGTAGCAACATTATCAATGCCTGGTGGAGCATCGTCTTCTACCCAGCCAGTGATGCCCCTTATTTCAGGGTACGCCGACATCTATCATCCTTGATTTTTGATTTTTTCACCCTTTCATACCAATTACATTTGACTAACCAGAATGCAGTCTGGCATGTATGCTATGATAGCGTGCTCCATAGCCATGGCGATATGGACGGGATTTGTGACGTATATGTCCTGGCGAGAAGGGAAGCAGAGAGTCGACAGCGAACAGCCGGCGGAGAAAGAGGACATCCGCAGCAAGGAGTGCTAACCCCGGGTTTCATCCATTCCTTTTATTTTTTAACAATATCCGCAATATGAATAATAAACGGCCAAAATTCGTACTCAATTTAGCTATCTCATAATTGATAGCTCGCTTTCAAATGCAAACTCATGTCGGGGCTGGATACAACAAGCTTGCATATTCATGTTGCTTAACTGATCAAGTAAACTACAGTTTACCTACGGTCACATTATCTAAAGTCAAAATTGACCAATTATAAGCCTCAATGTTCAATGAAGTGTATCCCAAGTCTGTATTAGTCAGCGGTGATATCTCTTTCATTATCGCCAGAAGAGAAGAGACAATAAGCAACTGACGAACCGGTGGACGAAGATGATGACGATGACGACGGCGAGCTCTGTAGACACAGCAAGTTCAGCAGACGAGCATCCTCTACCTTCACCCCTATCGCAGTCGACGTCGATAAGCTCTCCCGACGAAGCAGACAGGCTGACGAGCATGGCCGCGACCCAGCTGGACGACGTCTTTGGCTCGTCTCCGCCACAAGCAGCAGCAGCATCATCAGGAGTAGCAGGAGTAGCAGAAGAAGATGGAGAGCTTAGCCGAGGGCGGTCTCTGGCTGAACCATCGGACCTACCCTCGCTGCGTCGACAGCATGTCACAGCCGGGTACCGCGACGGGGTGGCGGCGGCCAAGGGCGAGCATGTCCAGCGAGGGTTCGACAAGGGCTATCCCGTTGGAGCAGAGCTGGGAATCCGAGCCGGTGTTGTACTGGGGGTGCTCGAAGGTCTGGTGAAGGCGCTGTCTGGGGGTGAGGAAGCACCGGAGAAAGGGAAGCGGAAGGCCAGAGTGACAGCGCTCTACGAAGGGGCCAAGAGGGAGCTGGTACTGGGAAGGATCTTTAGTCTGGAGCAGCAAGAGACAGTAAAGGAAAAGAAAAGGGCGCAACAAGGAGGAGGAGATGAAAAAAATGAAGAAGATGAAGATGGCGATCCCTGTGTCCGGCTGGGACAAGCTGGCGACACGGCCGTTACACAGTGGGAGGATAGAGTCCGGATATTGCTTGCTGAGCTACGCTGAAGGAGGAAGCAGACAGTACTGAGGGCCATCGAGGACGACGCCGTGGAGATCCTGACTTCTGCTGCTGCTGCTGCTGCTGGTACGGAGAACTCTCTCGCCCGGGTGGTATAACATATTCTCCGTATATACATAACTATTGAAGAGCACGCAGCTGCTGCTGCCCTACTGCTCCCTCAGCCAGAGCCAGATCCACGACAGCGGAAGCCCACCACCCCCATCTCCATCTCGCTGCGGACAGACAGACAGCAGCAATTGATGCATCGACGGCTTGTACGGAGTATAGCTACGCAACAGGACTGGCTGCCCTTTAGCCAGAATCACCCGTACGTACATCTATAAAAGAGAGAGGACAACAGACAGAGTACACGACTGCCGGTCCACAGTGGCGCAGAGGTCCCTTTCTTTTCAACCCCAGGCTCTCTCGTCCTGTGCATATGTTATTATATTATTTAGTACTTGTCTTTTCGCCCTGCGTCGGCGACCCCCAGCGACCAGAGAGACCAGAGATCAGAGACCAGACGTGCCAGCGCATCGAGACATGCGAGCCGACCCTGGGTCCCTTTGCTCCCGCCAGTAACTCTCTACCTACCTAGTTATCCAGTTATCCAGTTATCCAGTTACTGCGACTGTCGGTCTCTCGTTTAGCTACTGGCAGAGAAGCAGGACAGAAGAAGAAAAAACCAATAAATAATAGAGAGAGAGAGAGAGAGAGAGAGAGAGAGAGAGAGAGAGAGAGAGAGAAAGGGCCTCCCCCCGGCAAAGACCAGCTCCCTCTGCCTCTGCCTCTGCCTCTGCCTCTGCCTCTGCCTCTGCCTCTGCCTCTCTTGTCTCTGCCTCTCTTGTCTCTGCCTTTTGTCGCTCTTTCACTGCCTGCGATTGATGTCTTTATTAGTTTCATCTCATCTTGCTGCTCGATGTTTGGCGGGCAAAAGGGCAGCTTTTCCTGACCAGCCATCCTTTTTTGCTTCTTCTTTGCTTCTTCTTGATGCGATTTGACCAGCCACCGGGACAGCAGCCAGCAAGCCAGCCAGCGAGCCCGCGCCAGCGCCAGCAGCAGAAGACACGCCAGCTTCGTCTTCGTCCGTCTCTTGATTCTTCTTCTCCTTCTTCTTCCTGTCTTCTTGCCGACCTTTTTTTCTTTTCTCTGTTCGACATCCTGACCTTGGTCTTCCTGCTGGCGTTGACCTCGCCGCAGCCAGCTCCCACCACCACCACCAACACCAGCACATACAGCCAGCATCTACACCTACAACAACCACCAGCGGACAGGACGAGGACACGAACCAGGAGCAGAGGTCAATTGGTCTTCTCTGCCCGAGACGGAGACGCAGCCCGACTCGCCGGCTTTCACGTTGACGTCCTCGCTGCAGCCCGTGTTTCCCGCCGTGTCGCCCTCTGCTTCCACCCGCCCTGACGAGACCCACGACCGCCACGACCAGTCTACGATATCAACATCAACTTCTGCCCGGCCGTCGAGGCAGCGCCAGCGACGCCACCAGAGACGAGCTGCCCTGCTCAAATCCACCGGCCAGAGTCCCTCCTCGCCCGACCAGAAACACGCTCACACACACACTCACACTCACACTCACACTCAGCAGACCAGACAGGACCCCCAGCTACAGACTCCTCGGAGACAGACACCGCCTCGCCGGCAGCTCACCCTTGATTCCATAGAGCAGAGGCTCGATAATACCCGGCAGGAGAAGGAGGAGGAGGAGGATCCCCAGGGAGCTCGTCTGGGCAGCACTCGGCAGGGCACCACCACTGCTGCGTCGTCCTCATACTGGCCGGCGCAGAGCACCAGGGTCTCCCCCAGCACCACCTCGGCCATCCTCTGGGTGCTCGAAGAAGCCATCCGCACCCCTTACCCTTTCACTCCGGACCTGGCAGAGCTCAACGCGTCCATGTCGGAGCTCTTCGAAACCCGGGCAGATGTTCCCAACGGCCGCGGCAGCCAGCATCACCGCAACAACAACAACGGTGTAGCCGTTGCCCCCAGCGGGAACGGGATGGGACCCGGGCAGCCTCTGGCCTTACCTGTGCCTGCTGCACCCACCACTGCCACTGCCACTACCACCCATCCAGCCAGCGGTGTTCGCACCCCAACCGACATCATGAGACGGCGGCGGGAGCGTGAGCGGGCACAGCTCAAGGCCGAGCAGGAGGCCAAGCTGAGAGAAGAGCAGCTACAGAAGCAGGCTCAGCAGCAGCTACAAGCTCAGGCTCAAGCACAAGCTCAAGCACAGGCCCAGGACCAAGCACATGCACATGCACATGCACAACAGTCCGTCCCAAACATCACAGTCTCCCAGGAGCCTAGCCAACGGCAGGGAGGCAGGCAGGATACCGTCCGGATAGTTGCAGACGACCAGCAGAGGCCCACCGGACAGCGATCGAACATCTCCCAGGCGGCCAAGTTGGCGACGGGCGGTTCACAGCAACAGCTACCAGACAGCTCATCCAGACCTCAGGCTAGTCAATCTGCGGCAGGCGGCCAACAGCAGCAATCATCTAGGGGTAAAGCAGCGTTCCCTCACGCCTTTGAACGCTGGGAGATGCTCTCCTCCCACTGGGAGGGCCTTACCAGCTACTGGATCCGTCGTCTGGAACAGAACAACGAAGAACTCAGCAAAGACCCGCTCAGCCAGCAGATGTCTCGACAGGTGACAGACCTCTCTGCCGCTGGAGCCAACCTGTTCCACGCCGTTGTCGAGCTGCAGCGTCTCCGAGCCTCGTCCGAACGCAAGTTCCAGCGCTGGTTCTTCGACACCCGGGCCGAGCAGGAACGCGCTCAGGAGGTGCGTGCAGAGCTGGAGCGTATGCTAAGCTCCGAGCGTCAGGCCCGTGCCGACGCCGTGGCCGCCCTGAAGCAGGCTGAGAGTGACAAGGCCAAGGCACAGGAGCTGGCCAGGGAAGTCCGGCGCGAGCTGCAGATATCGCGAGACGAGGCGCGCCGAGCCTGGGAAGAGCTGGGCCGCAGAGAGCAGGAAGAGCGGGACCGCACCATCTCGCTCAGGAACGGCGAGCCCACCATCGTCGGCGGCGTCCAGGTCGTGCCGATGCTGCAGTCCGTCCCTAGCAGGCACACTAGCACTGCCAACCGGCCCCCAACCCGGGAGGGCCCTTACCCAGGCGGCCCCAGTGCGACCTCCATGGGAGGCCAGTCACAGCAACGTCCCTTGCTGGAGACGACCGAGGCAACCGGATACGGTGACAATGGTCACGATGCAGACCCCTTCATCGAATCAGCCAATCCTCCCTTTGTCCCCGAAGCACCTCAGCCTCCCGGTCAGACGGAAGGCGGCCGCAGCCACTTCTACCAGCACAACCGCCAGGACATCCACGGAGGCACCGAAGCAGACCCCAGCGATGTCCTCTCCGAGGACGGCCGAACACCTATCACCACTACTGGGGATGGGACTACTACTACTCCCGCTACCGCCGTCACTAATGGCGGTACGCAGCATGCCTCTGATGGCCGCCAACAGCTTTCTTACCCTCGCGCCATGTCCGATGATAGTGACGAATACACCACGGAGCCATTCGACAATTATGTTACCTATGGCTCAGGACCCCATGGCTCTCCTGGAGCAGGAACCAGCACCGCAGACGACAGCCACGTCGGCTATCCTGCGCCAGTCGACTACAGCGGATCCGGATGGGGGGTCGGCGGCTCTGGATGGGACTCAGTTACTCCCCGTCACCGCCATCCAACTCGGCTCAGTGACGTATTGGAAGAGGACGAGCGAAGCCGTACCAGCCCCAGCCGCGCCAGCCAGACCAGTCGAAACATGCAATAGTTAGCAATCCCACCATTTTAACGCCGTCTCCTATGTTCATCTCCTATGTCATTTCTTATGTGGTTTCTTATGTCTTTCTCACGTCTTCTTTCGCCAGTTCTAATGCCCTAAAAGAAAGCCCTCCAGCAGACTTAATATGTCTTAATATGCCCCAGAATGACCATCCCCTACCTAATATCCATGGAGTCCGGTGTTGTCCTTCTCACTTTTCGCCAATTCTTATTTGTCTACCCTTCTCATATCTGTCTATCTGTTTGATGTCTATCTTATTCATGTCCACCGCTAGAAATATCCCCTTTTCTCGCTTTACTTTACTCCGGTATTCCTATCATGTTTCAACTGGCTATCGTCTCCCTTATGGCTCTCCTCCACCTTCCTATCATATCCCCCTACATTTACACGTCCCCCGGCCGGCGTCTAATATCCTCATCTAGCAGCCAATCTGCTTGGTTACTGGAGATATTGGTTTGATGCTCCGGACAAGCCAGATGATGGCACTTTTTCTCGCTCAGCATCAGCATAGCATAGATAGGCATGAATTGCATTTCTTAGGGAAACAAAAAGAGAATAAACCAGTAGACTTACTCTTCATCTTCTCGCCTTCTCTTTGCATCTTCTTATTGTCTTTTTATAGCTTCATCGTCTGGAAGTTTATGCCGGCAGAATTCGGCCCGAAGTACTCTCACGTGACATATAAAGTTTATCCGCGACTTCAAGGACGAAGAAACAAAACTTGCGAGAGGAAGCAGAATTAACGAAAGAAAAATAAAAAGAAGGGGGAAAAAAGAAGAGATAGAGATACAGACAAGGCAGTGATGGCGTCTGCTTCCACCTTGCCGACCCTTTTGCGGTCATTGCGGGCGGCCCAAGGGTGCTCCCGCGCCCACAAGCTCTGCCAGATCAGACCATATAGCCAGCTACTATCACAGACAGCAGAGACGACGAGACACTCGCTGCGGCCGCTGAGCAGACATGTCCATCCAGGCGGATCCAATGCCTTCTCTACCTCCACGGTGCGGCCGGCCAAGACGATTGAACAGCTCAAGGCGCGCTCGTCTACGGGACCGTTCTCATGGAAGTCGGCGCTGCTGTTCGTGCTCACCGGAGCAGGCATGATTGTATATTTCCAGTATGAAAAGGCACGGCTGGAACGGGAGAGAATCGTGGAGATGAGTAAGGGTGTCGGAAAGCCTCGAGTAGGCGGACCGTTTGTGCTCAAAGACCTCAACGGAGACACCTTTACGGAGGAGAATCTCAAGGGCAAATACAGCTTTGTAAGACTATATTATCCACACCTGAAGTCATAGGAGATATAAAAGACTGACGAGGCAGGTCTACTTTGGCTTCACACACTGCCCGGATATCTGTCCCGACGAGCTGGACAAGATGGCCGAGATCATCGACGAGGTGCGAGCCAGGTCGAACGGACAAGAAGTGATGCGGCCGGTCTTTATCACTTGTGACCCAGCCCGAGACACCCCAGAGGTGCTGAGAGCGTACCTGAAGGAGTTCCACAAGGACATCATCGGCCTTACTGGCACTTACGAGCAGGTCAGGGACGTCTGCCGCCAGTACCGGGTCTACTTTAGCACTCCTCAGAACATAAAGCCCGGCGAGGACTACCTGGTCGACCACAGCATATACTTCTACTTAATGGGTCAGTCTCTTGTCTCATCACTCTCACAGAAGAAGATGAAGAAGAAGAATATACTAACAACGTGGCAGATCCTGAAGGTGACTTTGTAGAGTGTATTGGACGGCAGGACACTCCCCAGACGGCATCAAAGGTCATCCTCGACCATATCGGAGACTGGAAGAGGGCTGGCAAGCCGCTCGATGTGGCGCCCAGTAAGTAGCGAGGACAAGCAAGAAGACTACAACAAAAAAGAAAAGACAAGGCTCCCTCCTCCTGTACAGTATAATAGCCGATTGAATGTAATAATAGCAACATGTAAACAAGCCATCAGCCGTCCCGCCCTCCCTCCCCTACCCCAGGAAAGAGTAAGAATATAGCTCTCCAAGACTACTGGACCGGCTTCCCCTCCGCGTCCCGGTCTCGGTTGGCCCTCCACTCGGCAGACGAGCTGTCATCGGCAAAGTCTTCTCTCTTCCATATCTCGACCTTCTCCTTGCACTTCTCCAGGATCTCCTCTGCTGCACGCCAGGCCGGCCCTCGATGTGCCGCACTCACGGCTATCGCAATACTCTCCTCCCCAACAGCCACCTCGCCGAGTCTGTGGGCGATGCTAACGCCCGTCAGGCCATGCTTGCCAGTATGCTCTTTAGCAATTGCCATCATGGTCTCCAGGGCCATGGGCGCATAGCTCGAGTACGCCAGCCGCGCAACGGGCCTGTCTGCAAAGGAGGACCGCGTGGTGCCCAGGAAGAGGACGTTTGCACCGGCATGGGGCGACCGGACGTGAGCCGTGTACTCCGAGGGCGCCAGAGGGCCGTAGGTCAGCTCGACCCGGATGTTGGACTCGGGATGCGCCAGTCGCTGCGGGAAGTTCGCTGGGTTGAGGTGTGCGGGCGTCTGCTCCTCGAGGTCTGCCATGGCACCCCTCGCTCTGTCTTGTCCCTCTTTTCCCTCTTTTCCCTCCGTCGCCATGCTCCGCCTTCGTAGGCTCTATATATACGGGGTATATAAATATACTTATATTAACTCGCGAGTCTATAGTCCGTATACAGCGGCAGTGTGATCGGGAGGTGGTGGTGGTTGTTCTGCGATGCGCCATGAGGGACGAGGGGCCAATTGGGGTGCGGCGGGAAGAGAGGCCCGCGGTTCCGCCAGCCGCTTCTTGGCTAGGCCCATGGGTGCCGCCTTTGGGCTCACCGACCTCTTGCAGCTTTCTTTTTCCCGTCCTTATAAGGCGGGGTTTCGCTGTGGTCGTTGATATCTCGAGGCTGTCGATTACTGATTTGGATATGTTGTTATTGTTGTTGTCGTGGTTGTTGTTGTGGTTGTTGCCGCTGATGTCGTGCTCGTCAATGTGTTAGCTACTGTGGTGCTAACTATTCGGTTGACGTCTTTATGATAGCGATATCATCTGATAGAGAACGACTCTGCAGGTATTACATATCGAATACCAGATACCATATACCATTTACCATACAACTTATATATACCACATACCACAAAATAGAAGACAAGAGAAGGTACCAAGTACCATGACGAATCAGAAGAATGTGATTGTGAGATTTATATTAATGCTCGCTGTCTATATATCCTGTTGAAGAACCACAAGTCGGTACCACATTGCGCATGATTAGGAGATAAAAAAGATGATAAAAAAAGATGATGACCTCAAGACCGGAAGATCAGGCAAAGAACGAAAGAAGCGAAGAGGCGTTGGCAAAAGGTATCCCGAAGAATGGTATATGTACGAGTCCGAGCCGGAGGAGTATGTGCACGAGATGAAACTGGGTGGTTTTTTTGATGGCAACGCAAAGGAAATATGGCTGGAAGAGAAGGACGGAAAGCGAAGAGAGGCCTAGCCTCTTTGGTAACCAACAGCATCGAGCGTGAAGGTTTGAAAAGAGGTTATGGTCGTTGCAGTTGATCGTCGAGAGTGAGTGAGAGAGATTCTATCGGAAGAGCTCCTTGGTGCACGATTTATATACCGTCAAGGCGAAAACCAGCACCCACATGCAAGTAACAACAAGAGAGAAGAACTAGCGACACAGGTTAGTATATCATCTTTCCCCAATACAAAACATTGCGTGTGAATGAAGACCCTAATTACTTACAGTTCCGAGAATGTCGAAGAAAGGAGAGTTGAACTCCTTGCCCATCTGCGTGGTGGCTGTGGTGAAGACACCGAGGGGGAAAGTGAATGCCCACCAGCCAATGTTGAAGTAGAATTTGCCGCGGGTGAAACTGGCCAGCGCAAACCACATCCAGATGAGTCCGAATCCCCACATAATCATGGCGATGAATGCACCCATGACATAGAAGATGTCACCGGCGATTGGAGCAAGGAAGTCGAGCTACAGGAGGGTCAGTTTCATTGAAACATTTCACAAGCACGAACGCAAGAGAGAGAACTTACTCTTGGGAAGACACGCTTAGCTACGACACCGAGCTGCATCATACCGAAGCCACCCTGTCCGAGAGGGCCCATGGGCAGCAGAGCACTGACGATGGCTGCTCGCGGAACCAGCTTGTGAATAGCAAGACGCTGGAAATAGATAACGATGATAACCATGGCAAGCGGCACAGCTGATCCCCACATGACATAGCAGACGAGGATGGTGATGAGAGCGTGGGTGTCGTTCGTCAACGCATCGGCAACCACACCTCCAGAGGCGGCGGCGACGACGGGAGCCACGATGGGGAGCAACCAGGCCGCCGTCATCGTCTCGAGCGAAGCGCTATGTTTGGTCATTCTGCTCAGGTTAGCCTCTCGAGTCTAGATAACTCAAAGAAAATGTCTGGCGAGGCCCAACTTACAGCATGAAGGGCACAAAGTAGCAGATGGCGATTGATACAATAGCATCAAGCCACCACAGGCCCCAGGCAAATCTGGCAGCCCAGTCACCCCAGACGGGTACACAAATGAAGACGATTAAGTTGATGATGGTAGCGAATCCCATGGGGAAGGTTCCAAGAAGCATCGAATGAGCGGGATGAGCAAGCATGGCCTTGAACTTGTCGGGCCATAGGCAATACCGGGTTATCGAGATGAAGAGGAAGAGAAAGAAGATGATTACGTTGAGAACGAAGAGGATGACGGCGATGTAGTGAAGTCCGGGAAACTGGTACGGTAGGTTTTGGAGCAGGATGGCTGTGATGCCAGTGCCCATGTTTACGGAGAACCATCTATCATCTTCAGTCAGTCTTCTTCTTCTGTTGCAGCAGCTCCGTTTTCATTCACTAAACGACAGATTCAGACTCACCCTGGGTGGAAGTTGGAGATGGCAATCCAGTCGTCTCTCTTGCGGGCCTTCTCGCCGCCCTCTTCGATGTTCTGGAAGCCGGATCCTGACGGCATGGCTGTGACTTGGAGCTCGTCGTTATCCGGGGCAACTGTTCTCTCCGACTCTCTGCTTCTGCTACGCCCTCGATCTTGCCTACCAGAGGAAGATTCGTGTGAAGCTTGTTTTGACAAATGAGTGTGAAGGTCTTTGGTATGGTTGAACGAGAGTCGGTGGTCGTCAAGAGGAGAGCGCGGCTTGAGAACATCGGAAGAGGAGGAAGAGGACGAGCCCGCTGTTATTATGGGACTGGTCGCCGGGGTCTTCTCGACGGCCATCTTGCCGGAAGGGCAGCGCGGCCGAGTGACTTTTCCAAGGACCTGCAGATTTCAAGTCTCTAAGCGGCCACTATCTCCCGGTCGCCCGTCACAGAGAGCAGAGATGTATGGGCGATCGGCGACGTTTCAGGTGGGTAGGGAGGTGAAATGAGACGGACGGAGTAAGCCTGGGATCCTTGGGTTAGGGCGAGGGATAGTTGAAACGTTAGCTGTCTAGCCGACAGTCTGATATTCAGTGGTTGGAAGGTCGAGGTAAGGTGGTAGCTGGTGTTGAGTACAGAGTACAGAGTATATGGCGAGAGAGGAAGAAGTTTGGTGAGAGGGCGGCAGGACGGCCGAGTATATATGAAGAGATCCTGTCTCGGACGATGTGATGCTCTGTTCGGCGACCCAGGCGCAGCTCGCATTTCTCAACGTCAGGCCAAATGCAGGATCGGACCGTTCTCTGGTTCTGGTTCGCTGTGGAGGATCGCTTTTTGCTTTCTGTCTTCCTTGTTCCTTTCTTTTTCGCCTTTTTTTTTTTTCCTTTTGCGCTGCCATTTTTTTGTAACTAAAATTACGGGCCCCTGGAATAGCCAAGGCGCAGCCCGGCGAACTCTGATCGCCATCTCGTTTACATTTGCAAAGACACTTCTTCTGATTCCTGGGTGATGCCGATTGACGGGAGGCTCGCATGGCCATGGCAAAAAAAAGGAAGATGAAGAAGATAGAGCTCAGGACGCTGCCTCTTGTCTGGTCCCTCGTCTGTCGTCCATGGTTGTACATCTCATCGCAGCGTGCAGTTGCTTAACTGCTGCTGTACCACCGAGGGTGCTTTTCCCTCCCTCCTTCTCGTCTCTTTCATCCAGGAAACACATTGAGTCATCCCACGGTCGGCGGCCAATGCCGGCCAAGTCGGCCGAGAACCCTGGGCCTTGACCCGGTTGTTTCTCTGCTTCTCTCTCCTGTTTTCCCTGGTTTGCGAGTCGTTCGTCGAATAGCCTGTTCCCTGCCTGGTTCTTCCGTTCTTCTCAACGAACTCATCTTAGCCGGCCCTGGCCTCTCCCTGCAAGCCAGCCCAGAACTTAACGCCCTTCATCCTCTTTCACTTCCCTGCCTGTTACATCATCATCATCATCATCATCATCATCACCACCACCACTGTTAGGCTCTCGACCTGTGTCATATTTTCTCACCCCCCTTACTGCGCCTTTCTCTGTGTCTTTCTCCGGCCCCTTCTCCGGTTCATCTGAGCGCTGGCTTCGCCCTTTTCACCTCCATCTTCATCTTCATCTTCATCTTCATCCTTTGACGTCGCTCCCTTTTTTGCCGAAATATTGTTCATTCGCCGCCGCTCCACGTGGGTGACTAATATGAATATCACGTGTTCTGTTCTAATTTTATTCTTCTGGAAGCCACGTGAAGATGCGCTTAGCCTATTTCGGACTAGCAGTGGGTCTGTTCTGGATTGGGAAGGCCAAGCGAGCCGAGGTCTGCTGACTAAAATGGTTTTCCGGTTAGATTGAGACGGAATATCAAAAACACAAAGCAACACACACTGTACTCCGTACTCCGTACATACATGGTTGTGGAGTGTAGATAGGGAATTGAAGCATCAACACACAGGAATGGAGAGATGCCAGATAGGATGCAAGCGGACGATAGGGTAAAGGAGGAAAGAACTGATCGACTCACCTCATGGCTCGTATCCGTGTCTGGCTCCTGAAACAGGCACACATCCGGGCTATACATGGATCATGGGTTACTACGATACGATCTCATTTTTTTTTTTCTTCCTCGCCCAGGGAGCAGCAGAAGCAGCATGGAGTGCAAATAAAAGACAGCAAAAAGGAAAGAAATGTTCCTGGAAGGAAAAAAGTCAGCTTGACAGAGCCTTCTGAGAACCTGTTGGATTTTAGTGCCAGCTTCTTCGCTGTCGATCGCTGCGAGCCGAGCCTTCATCTTGCTGTTACCCTTGCCTATTATACCTGCAGCTGGCCATGCTGAACCTGCAGACCGAGGATGAACGCATGGCAGGCGTGGGAAAACAGACATGCGTCCGGCATGCCTTTCTATCAGAGAGTTGCCGAGCGGCTCGGCCTGGAGAATATGGGGGAGCGTCCCTCTCGTGCCGATATCTATCTCCTTCTGTCTCCATGGAAGTATAACTCCGATATTATGCATCCTCGCATAACACTGTATTTCTAAACACACCTGAGCGTATCTCTCACTCTCGATCGTCATGGCGACTTAATCTCGCCGAAACAATTTGTAACCCAACCTCCAAGCCACTATCGGCCCGCACTGCTTTCAGCCTCGTGATATCCGAAACGAACGCTGCACGACCCATCACAGCGAAAAGGGGGAGAGTTGATGTCGAAACATCGGCTGCTTGGCTCCCCTTCGATGCGTCCACCACTAGTGAGATTGAAATACAGCTGATATCTACATATAATTGGAAAGTGTGCAGCGAGGACCGCCTGGGCGATCTGATAGGCAAGTGATGCTGCACGGACAGCGGTAGGAGAAGTATATCTGCGATGCAACATCAGGCTGTAAACAAGTAAAGTCTTATCTTCCCCTTCAACAACAAGATTTCGCAAAGGTCAAAGTGACTCTGTGTCTGGCCAGTATGTATGCGTTGGTTGGTGCATGCCAATCCAACGTGGCTTTCAGTTTCAGTCAGTTGCAGCAGCGCAGCAGGAGGAACAGCTGGCAAGCATGAATGGCTCTCAACAAGCCTCGATCTGCGCGAACTGATTCGACAGCTTTTCCCGTATACGAGCCATGGCTGAGATGTGAATCTACACAGAACATATGAAAATAGAAACATGCAAGTAGGTGGGATCAGTGCAGCCGAGCAGCGTGCGGTGTAGCACCCGCTATGGAGCACTACAGCTCGCTCGCTATCTGATGGCGATGTGTCGGTGTGAAGGTCGAATGCCTGTCATCTGCTACTTCCACCGCTCGTTGATCGTGACTATCGTTGATATCGTTGTAGTTTATGCTGGTTGTTGGACGTTGCTGTCGTTGTCGTTGGCGGTGGTGCTTGTTGATGTTGATGTTGATGCTGATGTTGCTGCTGTTAGAGTCATGATGTCGTACGGAAATAATGTATAACGACTTATTTAAAGCTTGGCGTCAGATTTTGTCAGCCAAACCGCCCAGACTTGGGGGATATCAACGTCGACAGTCATCAGCAACGCCAACGACCAGCAGCTATACAGACAGCGGGTAGCATTAGAGAGATACACATACGCAGATAGGAAGAGATACCCTCTCAGACACTGAGGCACTGCTCTACCACCACCCGCCAATGGCCACCATGGTACGCGAGACATCGCGGTCGCAGCCTGAACAACCCCAATCCTCAGCCTCGACCTCGACGTCAACAGCTTCACCATCCACACAGTCCGCAGTTTCACTGCCTACTTCTACAAAACTATTGATAGGCGGCTCCGCCTTTTTCGTTCTCTCAGCCTTCATCACTCGCCGCTCTCTCAACCGCCGCCGTCTAGCGGCTATCCCTCAATTCTACACCACGGCTTCGCATCACAAACCCAACGTCAGCGCACCCCTCGAGGCCCTGGAGGCTCTCAACCTCGCAACTCTCAATGTCGTGTCCCTGGCCATACTCGGTGTTGGAGCAGGGATGAAAGCCGTTGGATTTGAGACCCTCGACGAGCTGCGGAGGATAGTTCGTGGTGGACTGGGAGCTGACGGCACGGGGAGGACGGAACAGCAGGTGGAGGAGGATATGGAGGAGTGGGTTGTCTCCGTGCTTAATCGGAAGGCCAGCAAGGAAAATGAAAATGCGAAGGAGGCCGAGAAGCAACGGGCACAGGAAGAGATCCGAAAAACCTGGTTGAATGAGCGGGGGAAAGAGAGGTGATGATTCCTAATCCTAGGTTGTTTCTGCATGTACGACTAGACAAAAGACTTGTATACTACTAACTACTGGCATCTTATACGAATCCCCTTCCCAGATACAATTATATATATGTACTCCGTATATATCAGTTGTGGCATCCCCGTTATCATATTAACTCGTGAACATGGGATACAGCCTCTGCTAAATTCCCCATATAACGGCTACCAAGGTAATACCTATAATACCCCTTTCGCCGTACCCAGTTATGGTTTGATGTTATTACAATTTAGATAGTACCTATCTGATGAACATGGCTAGCCCTGCTTGTCCTTCATCATCTCGTACCTCTCGCGGGCATGCTCCCTCGTCTTCTCCAGAAACTCATCATATCTCCCACGCGTGCTTCGGCCAGCTTCCTGAATTGCATCTCCTACCTTTGAACCCTGGGCGCCCAATCCCACGCCCTGCACATACAGGTCTGCTGCCACCGGTTGCTTCATGCCGGTCCCTTCCGCACCGAGACCGGAGCCAGCCAGCCAACCCATCTTCCCCAGTAGGGCAGCACCCTTGGACAGCGCTGGGGGAGGGCCACCAGCAGCATCAGGACCACCAGGGTTTCTCCCAGGCCCTGGCTCATCCTCACCCTGGCGACCATCTTCAGCCTCTCTCCTTTTAGTCCTCGACGAACCAAACACCCTCCGCCGCTCCTTGGCACGATCGCGATACTCTGTCTGGTCTGCTGCAAGCGTTCGCTTCTTTGCCAGCTTGGCCAGTGCCCTCGCCTTCAGCGTCTCATCTTGCAGGTTCTCACGGTGCAGCTGGCTCAGCTGTTCATGCTGGCGAACGTGGGCCTCAGATTTGAACTCTCTCATGCATAGATAACAACACAGTCGGTTAAGGTCGGCGTAGGACTGCTGTCCTTGCAAATGTGGCTGCTTTGGCTGATTTGGCTGCTGAGGGAGTGGTTGGAGATATGGTGATGATGAATGTGACTGGGGTTGTGATCGGGCAGCAGCCGTACCAGGGTCGTTGGACTGATCTCCATCGCCCGTCTCGGCGCTGCGTCTATCAAGGCCATGCAACTCCGCATGGCGATTGCTCCAGAATTGGAGATGCGAAGCCATGGCGATCTTCTTCGTCGCAGAGCCAGCAGCAGCCCCTACCCCCGCATCCACTTTCTTCCTCTTCTTTTCTTTCTCTCCGTCCCGGCCAGGGTGCGCGGCCCTGGCAGCACTCGTCTTCTGTGAGGAGGTGGAGGCCGTTCCCCCTGCCGCTGCATTTCCACCAGGCTCGCTCGTGGCAAGTTTGAGTTCGCAAGCATATGCCTCATCGTCCCAGTAAGCCAGCTTCGCAGCCAAGTTGCCAAGTGGGCTAAACGTGAATCGCTCAAGGTCGCTATTCGTACTCGTACTGCCGCTGATATGGCTGTTATGAACACCTGGGTTGAGATTAAGAACGGGTACAAACACGCCAGCATGGATGTACGAGGCGAGGACCGGCTTCGAAGAGATGGTAAAGGTATCGAAGGAAGTGTAGCGAGCGACAGCGCACTGAGCATCCTCCACAGTCGCAAACTCCGCAAATCCGTACCCCCAGCTCTCTTTTGTTCGGCGATCTCGTACCAACAGGACACGACGAATTGATCCATCTCGTGCCCCGAGATTGCTGTCGCCGGTTGTAGACGCGACCTTGGCTCCCTTTTTTGCCGTGGCTCCACCAATCCCGGATGAACCAGGGGGGGCCGAAGCCGCCGCGGACTTGGACTGTTTGCAAAGCTTCGCAACGCCCTTTGCCAGGACTTCCTCGGTAACGCTGGGTTCGAGGCCTCTGAAGAGGAGAAACTGAGAGGGCGTGCCGTCAGTCGAAACATCATTATCTCCATTGTTGGCTACCTTAGCAGTCTCTTCCACAGAAGGTACAGCAATATCTACCAACGTTAGACTCTATCAAAACTTTGATATACATATATATGTCATTTTTTAAGAGTATGCATTTTTGCTGTCATACCTGGTTTGGATGTCTGGCAACGGAAACACCGTTGTCGACCTGGATAGTTGACAATTGAGCACTACTATATGTTAGTCCACGGACATAAAACGTTGTTGTAGATTTTAAACGGAGCTTACATTGATACAGGTCCATTCTCCGTCGGGTCGGGCTCTGTTACGATCCTCTCGCTCACGGCTGTAGGCAATCCTGACCTTTGCGCCCTGGCCGTCACTACCAGCTTGGCCATATAGATATATGACTGGAAAGTTGGCTTCCAGGAATTCACGCGAGTCGTCCATAGACGGGAAGCGGATAAATGCAAGCTGACGTGACATTTCTATGTCCGTTAGATGTATGCCAGTATAATATGCACGGTGGTTAGGAAGCTACTTGCTGGTTTGTTTGTCACGAATGACTCGGACGTCCTCAAGGCCCCGAACATGGTAATACTGGGCAAGTTCATTTGAGACCTAAAGAAAGGTGACGAAGTCGGATTCATCTCAGCATGCAGCCAGACGACAGGAAAAGAGGGAGGGCTGTTCGAACGTCTTCTTCGACCATGTCAACCGGCACACCCTCCATCATGACCTCTCTACTCTCTGTCCCGTAGTGCCGCAAGGGCCGCGTGTGACGTCTGCTCTGGCTCCGGCTGGCACTTCTACTTCGACTGCGACTGTAACTTCGACTACGCGCTCGACTGCGCGACCGGCTATGGGATCGACTGCGACTGCGGCTGTGGCTATAATTCATATCATAGTCGTAGCTTGGGGGAGACCGGTACCCCTCACGGTCTCTATCTCTGTCCCTGTAGCCACCTTCCCATCCCCGGTAGCGCCCTGGCTGCGGCGGCGGCGGCGATCGCGAAGGCTGTCTGTAGGGCTCCCAGTCTCTGCTACCGTGGTACTCGTCCGCGCTGTCTTCGTGCCTCCTATCGGCTGCCCAGGCACCTTGGGCGTCACGGTCACGGTAGTACATGTCTGGATTCTATCAGCACATGCTCAGATCTGCAACACAATAGCACAAAAGAGACGACAAGGTTAAAAAAAAAAAAAAAAAAAAAGGAAATGGAGAGTCAGGACGCGGAGAGTGAGGCAGCTCCCTACCGCCAGGGGAATCGTATCTTGGTCTCGGGTCTGGGGGCGAGTTTCTGTCGCTGTAGCGAGGGCGACCGTGATCAGGATATCTGCCTTCCTGGCCCCGGTAAGCCATGACTGAGTAGTAGTGGCAGTAGTTAAAAAGTTGTATCTGCTATATTCGCAGCCGCGACTGAAGCTGAGGCTGAAGCTGCTGAGCTTTGCGGGTTGAAAAAAAGCTCCTTTTCCGGTCCTTATGGGCTTTGGAGTCCCTGAAAGCCGAGATCTAGATCTGATAAGCGGATATAAGTTGTCCCGATTTGGTTATGTAATGCTTGCACAGAAGGGGGAAGGACATACAAAGGAGTAGGACATCAGGACATCAGTGGGTACCTAGGTACATCAGTATACTGACGGGCTAGCTTAATGATAAAGATGCTTCTCAGTAGATTCCATGGTAGCTGTCTTGAAAGCTTAGAATATTGGAATAGTTAGCTGTTAGAATCCAAATATGATTTACTCCATAGTCAACCAGTTAAGTTAAATATCAATATCTCTTGATACTTCTATCACTTTATCCCCTTTTACTACCGTCAGGTATGGAATAGTAATTTAATAACATTACTTAGACTACGGGCCATTCTCCGCGTAATAGCATGCTGTAGATAATGGAACCAGAGGGTGGTATCGTAGCCGAGAGACGAGCAAATCAAATTACTGGTTAACTACTGTGCAGTACACAGTACTTGGTCTAGTTTCAACTGCGCAGTAAAACATACGCTAGGGAGAGCAAAAGCCATCCTGGATTATTGTGTGGAGTAGGTAACTTATTGTCTCAAGTGCCAGCACCTATTACTACGACCTACTCTCACGGGAAGCACTGAAATAGCTGCCTTGCTGCACGTATCGTAGATAGCTACTCCGTATGCTTGTGTCTCTCTCAGTGTGTGATAGTCGTTAAGCCAACCAGAAGTCTCGAACTTTCACTTTCTTAATATCTGATTCGCCATTCGTGCAGATCATTTTACTGATTGGTCATCACTCATGACTAAGCATGCACATCCGAAACCCAAACAAAAAAAGGAAGAAAAAAGGAAATAAAAACATCTAAAAAAGCGACAGCAACGACGATGATATTAAAGGTCGAAGAGGAGAAATAAGATAAATAAGCTAGAGTGACAGACATAGTGACACGATAAAACGAAGACACAGGCCGGCATAAAATAGTGCCACAAAGGAGGAGTGGCCGCTACTTCGTCTCTGATACGATGTTGACGTCGTGCTTCAGAGGAGTGGTGGCCCAAAAGAAGAGGCTGGGCAGCGGCGGCCACTCCCAGCCTCCCACATCACGACGCCAGCCAGCCCAGATGCAGACGGGGACACAAGTCCCAACCTCCCGCCAGTGCGAGTGCTGCAGGCTCATAAAGAAGGCGATGGCAGGGAATAAGAAGTCGGCGGGCCCAGTCACTCTCTCGCCTCTTCTCTCTCTTTCACCTTCCAGGGCCATAACCCGTACCGAGTAACCACTTCACCATGCAGCGTCACCAGCAGCACCCACTCGAGACGCCTCGGTTGAAGGTCGTTGGCAGTAAGTTGGCCATTATTATATATATATATATACCCACATAAAAACAAGCATCCGAGGATATATACTGACTGACCGCCCTAGGTAGCCAACCGAAGCTGGTTCACACGCCCTCCCAGCAGTCAATTGCCGCTTCGGACGACTACTACTCCTTCTCAGATCTGACTTCCCACTCCAACGCCAGCAGAGTCACCGTGGTTCCCTACCAGACAGCACCCTCCAGACACCCATCCCCAGACCGCCGGCAGACGCAGGCGCAGGCACAGGCACAGGCACAGGCAAATATACAAACACAAGATATGCCTAGACCGGCCAGAGTGGTCAACATGAGCTCCGCAGCTCGAGCAGAGAGCGGCACGCCGACCCCAGGCACCGATGACTCGCCTTACATTCGCTTTGCCATCGACCAATTGACTAGAGACGAGGAACTTACGGGTCACGGACGCCATGGGTCTCTGGCTACTTCTGCCGACTATCCGGTGGAGCGTTTGGTTCCAGATGAGGGCCTTGGTTACTACACCAACAGCACAGCACCGACCACTACTAACAACAACGACGTTGATGATGTCCGGAAAACGCATACAAATACCAAGAAGGAAATTAACGACCATAGTAATGATAACAATAATGATAATGATAACACGGAAAAACCTTCAAAGACTGGGATCTTCCTGGCGGTTGACCCCCCGAGCAACGCGCCGCTCACTTTCGTTCCCCACGTCCTCCAACCGGTCTTGCTTGGTCCCGGTATTCTACTCACCCTTAGTATGGCTGCTGCTCTCGCCTTCTTCAATATCTGGTCCTCGAGGAATGACGGAATAGCAGCATACGTCTACTTTGGCGGCTCGGAGTACTTCCTCTTCGAGTTTCTACCCCAGATTGTCGGTATGATATTCGTGCTCTGGATTTTCGTTCTGCAGGCGGCTATCTACCGCATAGCTCCTCTCTCCGGTATAGCCCGTTCCCGGACGGCCAGGGATACCACATTTCAGCGGCTGTCCATGCTGCCTAGGAATTTTGTTTTGCCGGATCTCTCGCACTTTTCCTACGGTGAATTCGTCGTGGGTGTTTGTCTGCTCATTTTCTGGCTTGTTAATTGGTTTACCGTGCCTCTTTTGAGCTGCCTATTCCAACCTCGCTTCTACGGTACTGTCCAAGAGGGCGGTTTCCGCTGGGTTAGCGTTCAGGGAGTTGGTTGGATGCTTGTCGCCCTCTACGCTATTCTTGCCTTGGCTCTACTTGCCATCCTGGCTCGTTTTGGCTTTGGCACCAGTGGCCTGCAGTGGGATCCCGTAAGCCTGGCGGACGTTATCCCACTCATCCAGCGGTCAAATGTGCTACACGATTTCGACCAGTCAGAGGTTACCCCAAACGTAGCTGGTCATCTCCCCCCCAGAAAGCTGCGTCTGGGCTACTGGAAGTCTTCTGCTACCCCAGAAGATACCTTCTATGCCTTGGGTCAGGAGGCTGCACCGTTGAAGAGAGTATCTTCTGTTGACCGTTTGCTGGAAAAGGGCCATAGCCATAGAAGAAGCAATAGTAGCACCAGCAACCCCAATATCGATTCAATCGACCTCGAGCGACAGGACCTTCATAGTAAGGACTCCTTCGAAAGAAGCCTGCACTCGCCCTTCTTTCGCTATAGATGGGCCCCCTGGTTCCTCAAGGACACTTTTGTGGTCGTCTGGATCGTCATTGCTCTCGTTCTGCTTGTCGCCTTTATCACCGTCAGCTTCGTCAATCGCCCGTTGGAGCGAGGTTTCCTGCCTCTTCTGCCTACCCTTCCGTCTGCCTATGGCTTCTCCTCGTCTAACTTTCTCTTCAGCTTCATCCCGGCCTTGCTCGCAAACTTCCTTTTTCTTGCTTGGCAGCCCATTGACGTCTACTTCCGCGCCGCCCAGGCCTACGCTGACCTCTCTTCCCCCCGCGGCGCCTTCGCGGAGAAATCTCTCCTGCTTTCCTACAATGCCTGCCTGCCCCTGGAAACCACCTTCCACGCTCTCGTCGCCGGCCATTACAAAGTAGCCTATATCTCCTTCGTCGGTGTCGCCTCTCTTGCGCTGCCCGTCCTTGCTGGCGGTGTCTTCATGGCTCGCTTCTACGCTGAGCTCGAGCAAGTGCGCATCTCCTCTTACTTCCCGGCCTACTATACCCTCATCGGATTTGCCATCCTGTACGCTTTTTCCTTCCTTACTATCTGGCCCCGTCGCAAACGCTATCTCCCTCACCCGCTATACACCTACGCAGACATCATCAGCTTCCTCTACCGGAGCCCCTTACTTGTCGACAAAGTCTTTCGTGCTCCCCGAACAAAGACGGACCTTATCACTCGTACCATCGTCGCGCCGCCTGGTGAGAGCCACAAGGCACTGTATGCCTTTGGTGTCTTCTACGGCCAAGACGGTAAGAGCCATCTTGGAATTGATCGTCTGAGAAGACTTGAAGGAGACGAGTAAAACACCAATCCTCTTTTTTTTTTCCTTTCCATTTTTTAGACATTTCTTTCTTTTTTTCTGGAGGAACAACAGCATGGAGTTACAGGTGTCATGTATAATGGCTTATGTTTTCATGAGCGTTTTCTCAATGAATTTATACTAATGTTTCTCAAAGACAAAAGTGAACGAGATAGTGATGAAGATATGTACTTTAGACGTGCTCAATACCAAAATTATGAATCCTTTCTCTGATGAGACAATAAACGCCGGAACCAGGTTCAATTGGATTGTTTTCCTCCCGCACCTAACCCATGACTCCGTATTCAAAAGTCATAATAAAAACCCGACATTTGTCCATCACTTTGACATATAAGAAATGACAGAGAAAATACATGAAAAATCAATGATCTTCGCCAGGCATAAGCGGCTGCTTGTGAACCGCAGTATATGAGGTATCGACCGAAGACAAGGGAAGAGAATCGGCAAACTTGGTAGCCACGAAGTCGCCTCTCATCTGGGGGAAGCAGTCTCCGGCGTGGAAAACTGTCATGAGCAGAGCAGCAATCAGACAGAGGCTATTATACCGTGTTAGTCATGCAACAGCTAGCAAATAGTATTTATAAATACGCCAACTTACAAGGACTCAAGAACCACAAAGGAGACTTCGTCCTGCATGATCTCGTTTCTCCAGCCGCCGACCATCTCAGCGATTCTACCAAAGTCAGAATCAGTCATCGTCCACATCCACATAGTTAAACGATCTACACTCGGAAGAGAAACTTACCTGTAGACACATCGGATGAAGATAAAGAGGAAAGCAACGGTAGTACTTCCAAGGAAGAGCTTAAACTTCCTGCTGCCCCAAAGCTGTTTCGCCGTTGGGTTGGCACCGTGCCTCCTCTCGCTCCTCAGTCTCCAGAAGAAATGGGCGACAAGGAAGCCGAAGACGGTTAACGTGAAAACCTGCCAGACAATACCTGCAATCATAACGTTCGTACCAGCGTCCTGCTGAGCCTTGTTCTGCTTTGCGGTCGCTGCCAGACCACCGCCGATACCCTGAAGCGTGAGTGATAGCAGATCGACACCGATGAAGATCCAGGTATAGAAGCGGGGTTTGAGCAGAGACAAATTCGGCCCCAGGGCAAGACAGAGATGCTTGAGAGTAAGGTAGATGGCCGCACTGAAGAATGCGGGAGCCATGATGAGCGTGGTAATTTGCATCTGGAAACCGGTCGAGGAGAATGGGTTGTCATGGAGGATGATTCGACCGACATAGCCTGCCAAAATTCTTGTTAACATGCGCATTGTGACCGTTGAGCAGGACATAGACAGACCAATTGCTTCACCCAGGCAGCCGACGGTCATGGCAAAGCTGTAGGTGTAAGTCTTGTACTTGAAAGTCTGCCATCCTTGGACGAGCATGAGAATGCCAAAGACAACAACCAGTGCAGCGTTAATCGGCCGGTTCGGATAGTACCCGTAGATTGAGGCCTGGACAGGACACTGAGCTGTTACCTCGGTGCAGGTTAGAGGATTTCCGCCTTCCATTGTGATGTCCACCCGCGGCTGGTAGGTAAATTTCTGGAATAGAACAACAGCTCTAGGTGTAAAGGTATCAAAGCGTAGCCCTTGGAAATGAACTGAGAGACAAGTCAAGGTTGGGAGAAGGCATAGTCTTTAAATATCTCCCTCTCAGTTCAAACTGATCCTTCACTGTTACAGGTCAAAATGCCCATGACCAGTTGATGTCAACCATTTAGGCTGAGCTGCCCCTGGCGACCAGGCATTGCAACAGGGACCCCTGACCGTGTTGGAAGGGGGAGCATGGCAGCCATGCGTTGAAGATCTCCCTCGCACAGGTAACCAGATGCATCTACATAATTATCAGATAGACACGGGCCGATCAGGCTTGACAGCCGGTTTCCCAGGGATATATACGTACGGAGGTAACGCTATTTATGTAGTTGAAAATAGTTGCTTGCTCCGTCGACCGTCGACTCTCCGCCTAAGAAGGGTTGGACAGACGGCAGAGAGTCTCCGTTTCATCCTTCAGAGCAATCTCACAGTCAACAATCCCTCCAGAACATGCGTGGTTGGGTTGGTGGTTAGTCAGTGTGCTCCATCGACGAGGCTGGCAGCCAAGCTGCAGGGTGATCAGCTCAGGATTCACGGATGTAGCTCCTTTACGTCCGTAGAAAAACGGAGATATATTGTAGTCGCCCGTAAGACGTTAGTTATAGCCATTTATTGGAAGGGTATCTCTGTTTTATCGCCAACACAATTAGGTAGAATTCCGTAACTTGTGCTTGGCTATTGAGGGCCTGGCTAACGCCTTAATGATAATGTGCGAGTTGTTTATATAGAGAAGTTGCCCAAAAGACGAAGCGGAAGACGCGGTCGTATGAGATGATGACTAATCCAGCAGTGCAGTTACAAGTCCCAAGTTAGTTAGTATGGCGGACGATAGTGTAATGACCATGCTATCATTATTCGTTTTTAGCCTGTATAACGATAATACCACGTAGCCAATAATAGAAAAGGTATTTTAAATAGTACCTTTTTATATGGGTAATACTTTACACACCTTACCTAAGCACCCCTCTTCCTGACCCTCTCTTTAGGCCTCTGTGACTCTGTCTGTACCTCTCCCTGGGTCTCTTCCTAGGCTTTTTACTCTCTCTAACTACTAAAATTAAAGGTAGTAGAAAATAAAAGGAGGGTAGTAGTAACTAAGACACTAAGTAACTAGGAAATTTAGGAAGAAAGTAATCTAGAGAGAAGCTTAGGGAGAGGCACAAAGAGAGGGGAAGAGAGAGGAAGAGGGAGGTGCTTAGGTAACTAAGGTAAATAAAATACAGAGAGTAGCTTAATAAGTAAAGTTTATACTTTAGCCCATAAAATAGTTTTATTTTTTGCTTAGTAATAGGATTATATAAGGTTGTTTTAAAACGAATAATGCTTCACAACAAACTCAGAACCATCGATATCCCAATTTCGTCCTCCTGTTCTCCATCTCTATGACCTATTATGTTGAGGTTCCAGCATCGACGCGACAAGGAGAGCTGAGTCGTCCCATATGAATGCGAGTGGGAGTGTAGAAGCGGTCGCAGCCATGGCTCGGTCAAATGTGAGGCTGGAAAACAGGCGTCACGAAGCCTTCGTACTGTCGATAGAAATCGCAGTTACTACCCTCCCCTGGAAACACGCGATATGATATAATATCTACTACGCCGCATGCCGCGCTACTACTTCATGAAGATATTTAACTCGTGGTCGAAGTAGGAATCGGCGTTTTAATGCACGAAACGATTACCCCACCTTACCTTATGCTGGCAAACTAAAGGCTTGGGGTTTTAGGGTACACCCAGCTATACTTGCCTAATACCTACACACTCTCGCAACATGCCAACGCCGACAATACCTGCATTCTGGGTCTCGCATCGACGAGATCTCGACTTTTATCCGAGCCACCACGCCAGCTCATGCGTTGCTGCGTTGGTGGTGAATGGCAACAACGAACTGCTTGAAATTCATTGAGGATCTTCCTTGATATGAAAATAAATTGCCATCATTTTCTAGTTCAGAAAGTTTACAGGGCCGGTCCCATGGAATATGAGGCCATCCTCATTCTTTCTCCCTTCTCTCCCCTGAACTGCCGGTCACAAATGGTCATTGATTAACTGTCCAAAATCTTTTGAGAAATGACTCTGACACGATCACTCATTTCCAACAAATGTCTTCGGCTGGTTCTTGAGTACAGCAGGAAGTAACCTATAAACCCGGTCCCTCCTACAGGGGATACTACCTTTGCACAAGTAATACGTTCAGCTCGAGATAAATACCGAGTAATTTCCGGAAGATGTTCAATAACTCTGTCGCAAAGGTCGTCCGGTACTATAATATTTTCGCGGTGGATAGGAATCATAACAATGGCGCACCAGTACTGGGCGTGGCAGGTGAAAGGTTTTGACAGAGCCATAGAACGTTCGCGATCCTCGAGCGCCCGAAGAAACTGAAGTCCATAGAAGTCTACACCATATGTATAGGTGGTTGCAAATACAGATTGCAGACCAGGCGGCCTAACATTGACTTCAAGCAGAAACACATCTACTGGCTTACTCTCCGTTATTGCTGAATCAGCAGCGTCAGCAAGGTCTAGGATGCCATCCGTTTCTTTATAGCGCATCGAAGAGTTTTGCACCCGGGCTTCAACATGAAAGACGCCAGAGCGGAACCCTAGCTTGAGAAGGCTTTGATGGAGAGATGACTGGATAAGCTGTATTTCTTTCTGATCCAGTTTGCTTGGTAGTAACACGATGGTTTCAGCGAAATTATCTGAAGTTGTCGCATCCGTTGCATCTGCCTGGCACGGCAATCCGTCAGATATCTCGCAGAAGAGGACCTCCCCATCCCAAAGGACAAAATTGGCATCCACCTCTGGTCCATCAATATATGTTTCGAGGAGAATTCCGTACTTCGAAAAACCGCTTTTCTCTAGTTGCTGTACAACTTGGCACGCACTCGTGTAGCTGTTGACTTTCCTCACGCCCCGGGATGCTCCGTCGCGGCATGGCTTAACAACTAACGGGTATTGCATATTTGCGAGCTTCTTGGCCACAGAAGGGTCGGTCAGCTGTGCTGCGCTATCTAGTTGTAGCGTCTGTGTCTGGGTATTATTAGAGTCCAGTAACTTGCGGGTCTCGTATTTGTTGTGGGCGCGCAGAATTTCTTGAGCCGGCTCAGTTGGAAGACCCAATAACTCCGCCGCTTTCGCTGTTGCGATTACGACTTCATCGGAGAACGTAACGATAGCATGGATCCCTCTCCCTTTGAGTGCCTCAGCTATTCTTGAAGGAAGCTCCGCGTCGTTGGTCATGTCAACAGGCACGAAATCATTTCTCAAGTGAGAATGTGCTTCTCCTTCAAGCCAATGCCCTGGTCGATCGACGACATCTATCAAAATACTCAAAGCTAGGGCTGCTTCAAATGTTCCTTGGTGGCCGAACGATCCCCTCTGTAGATCAAACATGGGACGCCCCCCTACCAAGGCAACTTTGCGTACAGTCGGTTTAGTTGGGAGCACCCAATTGAAAGATAACCGAACTCTCAACTCTTCTTCTAGCAGATCTAGCGCCTCACAGTCTGGTGTTAGAGTCTGCTTCGCAAGCAATGCTCCAGGTGCCGAAGATAATAGAGTAAGAAGATTGCTTTTGTTGCGCTGGGTCACATCCATAGATGAAAAATGGCCGCCAGAGGAGGCTGGGAACCGAACGACGGAGCCAACCGATGCAGAATCCCGCATTCTCAATTCAATAATATCGCTCCTACACAAGTATCCATCGTGAGGGACAGTTATAACCTTTACTGCCATCTCTGTTTGATTGGTTTTTGATGCCTCCTGCATTTTGTAGCACGCGTGGACGAGATTCTCCATGGCGGTGCCAGTGGCATACGAAACAAAGCTTCCGTTTGTGTTATTTTCATAATGAACAACTTCCATCCGCATGAGAAGATCAAGAGAGTGAAAATATTTTTGGGTATCTACGCCTGTCGCTGGTTCGGAAAGCCTCCAACGGCACGAAACCTTTGCCAGAGCTACCCACGCCGTCTAATTAGTTTGACTAGGACGAAACCTTGCAAGAGTAAGGGATCCTACCTTTGCTGCCGGGGATGTTAGCCAAAAAGGCTTCAGACACAAATGCCTTATCTTCAATGCTGCTCTTGTCCATATTCTCGTTTTTCAATGATGATGATCGCAGGTGAGTTGTTTAGAACTCCGGGTTATCTAATTATGGTGTTTATGTGCGATTTAAAGAGGTTGTGATGCTGTAGCCCGAGACTCCTGGCAAATAACTTTGTTAAGAATTGTATCGCTGTGTGCCTATATATAGGCTCCCTATCTAAGTGAGATTTCTAGCCAGGCCTGAACTAGCCGGAACGGAGCCATCGGATATGGAGTATACAAATGTCATTCTCTGTGATCACCGCGGAGAAGCAGGCCAATTTACGGAGAAGATTGTGTATCCATACACGTATGTGTTGGCCAGCGCCTCACTCGCATGCTAGGTGCATGTATATGTTACCGCGTATACCTGTTGGCCCCTGGACGCCGTATGTAAGTTGTCATTTACCATTGTCGATGTCATTGTCGTTATTGTGTCTGGTATCGGACGGACTGTCGAGTTTGCCGCTTAACCTTAAATGACCCGCGCGGCTGGTTGACTTTTGGGTACCCAACTTTCAATGAAAGACATGATTGGCCATAACACGACCCAGGGGTAGGAAATACATATCACACGAGCACGAAGAATCCAAGACATTATTTTTGTCCGAACAACTGTTGCATGCCCGAGGAGGCATAGCCTCAACACCCCTCTATCTATACTAGAAACGTGTCAACATTTCCCTGACGCCTTCCCCTCTTCAAATCCCCACAGGTCACGCATCCCGTCTTGCCGAATCGCTGTTTCAAAACCCCTAGAAAGTCATCCCAGGAATGATGCATGCTCAGGAGATGTTTCGAGGATATATGACAACAAAATTCTAGTACTCCGTAGAGCATAGAGGTGAGGTTGATCTCATGTTTTAGCTTTTGGGATACAAGAGTGTACTCAAGAACTCTGCGTATCCCAAATCTGTATGATAACTACTAGTAATGGTAGAGATGCTTCACTGCCACTCGTACGGAGTACTTTCATGGCTTGGCCGCCTGTGCTACATAAAGTTGGACAGGGGTAGCTAGTTAAACCAGCGAAGTGGGGCGGTCGTGGTACGTAACCTACTCGGGGTAAACTTAAACTTAGTTACAGCAAGATGAAGTACGACAAACTTTTGCTCTGGGATAGTAATTCTTGCGCAAGCTTACAACCTCTCAGCATTTCCTTGAGCCTAGCCATGTCTCTTAGGGCTAGCCACGGCAAGGGGAAGTAGCAAGGGTGGAGAGTCGTGATTTTGTTTACAAGGATATCAATTGGGCTGACACTATGGGAGCGCATCCAATCTAGCTTGCCTGATGTTGTTACGTGCTGAACTCGGATGAATTGACTGTTTTCTAATAGTTACTGTGAAAACTAAAGGCTAGATGTGCAGATTAACTTAGTACTAAAAATCTGTCATGTTATGGCCGGAGGTAGGGTCATGGAAACTATGTCTATCCGCATAAGCTTGCCAAACGCGGCTTTCTATCATGAGTGAACACTAGAGTAACTAGTAGTATCCCCTGTGTGTTCATTGTTAGCAGGCGGTGCCGATTCAATACAATTGAAATCCTTGGTTGGTGTTCCGGGGCTACGACAAAATCGATAAAATACCGGGGCAGTAACTATCATCACCACTGCAAAACCCATGTATAGGTAGATTATTGTCAAACGGAGATCGATGATTTGATTGAGATATCTGTGGGCTGGCCAAGCATAGGTGTAACTAGCGAGGCTGACTAGTTAATACATATATCTGACAATTATTCACTCCACGTTTTTCTATCAACTAGTACTTTTGGCCTAGCCTGTGTAATTGCACCGATTAAAGATGTCGGGTTAGCCATCATGTATTAGCTAGTAGCCCCTCACTAGAGAGTCTTATTCAAGGGGTGAGTCAAGGATATTTATTTTACCCTGGGAAGGCGTTTGGAAAAAAAATGTACAGGAGCAAACAAGGACGGGCCAGTAATAAGCTATAGTGCTAATGGTTATTGGCATATTGAGTTGAGGGGAGGTTAGTAGTAAGGAGCAATTGACACGCCAGTTGCTCAGCCTCACCCTAGATAAACATTTGAGAACGACCGCAGGTAATAAGTTGCCACGCAGATCACAAAAGCTGTCAATAAAACCCCTGTGCCGTTATCCGTGCTCTTCTTTGCAGGGATGAATGATGGATGGAATTTGCCTAGAATACTCCATAAAAGGTGGAAAAAAGAATAAGCTGAAGATCCACTGACTCCGAGCCTATCTACACAGATACGGCTATCACGGCAGCGAAACTCTTAGCTCAGTTCTTTATAGATCTTCCTTTTGATACCCCTACACACTTGCACGCTATTACTCAAGCTGAATTGGTGTAGCTGCTTTAAACTTTGCAAGAGTGTTATTGTGATGGTATGAAAGACTTTTACTTGACGGTGTTGGTTAAATGAAACGATATCTGGGTTGTCCCAGTCCCATTTCTAGTCCTATCCCCTCCCCCAACCTTTTGATGAGGCATTTGGAGGAGCATCAATATGTATGGGACTAGTTGGACAAGGTAATAATATAAGATGCGATGGCTGCGACAGCCACGGTACATATCAGAGGAATTTTACCAAGCAATGCCATAGGTGACTGCTCTGTTTATTTTTTCTGTCTTTTAAAAACCTTTCAATGACAAGACATTCCATAACTGGAAAACCCCTATTTTTCTACAACCGGCAGTTTTTGGGAGAACCCCTCCACCCCACGCCCGCCCCTGCAAAGGCCACTCTATATACAAGGTCCTCTCGAGTTATAATAACTGTTAACAGTCACGGTATAACTAGTTAGTTAGTTCGTTCCAAGGCTCGGGGAAAAACCAATAAAAGATAATACTGTAGCTTTCCCCCCCCCCGCGAATTTGGCTGGATGGCCTTCATTTCTCATCTAAAAATCTTCCCGCTCTTCAAGGATTGCATCGTCACTAACGAGCTGCGTAGTTAACTGACTCAAAGTTTTTACGCATAAATCTCATTAACTAAAAAGATGGATACTTCGCCAGCACAAAATGAAAAGCGCGAAGCAACTGAGGACGAAATCGTGAACCTCGAGCATGTGGTTGACTCAGTCCCAGGTGTTGTTTGGGTTGCACTGGTAGCCGCAGCTGCTGAAAGATTCACATTCTACGCCGCCACAACTCCATGGCGTGGGTATCTATCGAGCGAGCTACCCGAATCTAAGATCAATCAGGTACTAACCTTCTGCATAGAGAACTACATACAAAATGGCAGCGACAGTATTGCAGTCCCAGGTGCTCTGGGACTTGGCCAAGCAACCGCGACAAATATCTCGAACGCCTTCTTTTTCTTTTCATTTTTATCGCCTATGCCGTTTGCTATTCTCTCAGATGCATGGCTGGGCCGCTACAAGACACTATGCCTGAGTTTTTCGTGAGATTCCTTTTGTTCCTCTTTTCTGGCCAATGCTGACTGGATGTAGGCTTAATATATGTGGATGTTTAGCGCTTTTTGTTACTTCTCTTCCGTCTGTGACTAAAGGTTCTATCAAAATTGCTGGGTTGGCTATTTCCATGGTGTTTCTTGGGCTTGGAACAGGCGGGGTCAGAGCCACTGTCTCACCATTTATAGGTAACTAGTTCGAATCAATCTACGAGTTAAGATTTTACGAAGCTCACCCCCACTTTGATAGGCGATCAATATACAGTCTTGAAACCGCAACTAATTGTTACCAAAAGTGGCAAAAAAATCGTTACAGACCGAACATTGACTCTTCAATATATATATAACGTTCTTTACTGGTAATGAATATACCTAAGTTGCATGTACATCCAGCTAATAGCTACGATTACAAGGTTCACCAATATTGCTAGCCTGTCACTGATTGCTTCTACATATTTGGAGAAAGAAATTGGCTTCTGGGCTGCCTACCTGCTTCCATTATGTACAGTCTGGATGCTGATTCCCTTGATGTTATTCTGGCAGAAAAAATTTGGTATGGTGTCAGAATCTATATCCTACCAAAACTTCATGCTGATAACTGTCAAAAAGTCAAGCTCTCGCCCCAGGGCAATGCTCTTCCACAGGCTGCAAAGGTCATTGCATGTGCAATACGAGGGCGGTTTCGGTTAGATGTTGCCAAACCATCATTTCAAGCATCAACTTATGGAAGGGAAGTTGAATGGAACGACCAATTTGTCACCGAAATGAAAAAAGGCCTCATCGCCTGCAAAGTCATGTAAGTCATGTTGCAACTTATGCATTGTTCGCTAACTAGTTAGTTACCTATCCTGCTAACAACTTTCGCCAGGGCCTGCTTTGTACCATTCTACTTGTGTACAAGTCAACTCACAAACAACTTGATTTCTCAAGCTGGGCAAACAAGGCTGGGTGGAATCCCAAATGACACAATTCAGGCGCTCAATTCTATCGCCTGTGTTCTTCTAGGCCCGATTTTGCAAAAAATTCTTTACCCAACACTCCAACGGCATGGAATTGCATTTAGACCTATTGCACGTATGACCTCAGCATTTGTTATAATAAGCGCTGCGATGGCTTTTACCGCTGGATTACAAAAATTGATATATATGCGAGGACCATGCTATGGTCAGCCACTTTCTTGTCCAGACTCGAATAACGGCAGTATACCCAACGACATCAGCGTCTGGGCACAGACGCCCATATATTTTTTGCTAGCAGGCGGGGAAATTCTGGGATTCGCAACCTTATCTGAGTATAGTTACTCCAAATCGCCGCAGGATATGCGCAGCCTGGTACAAGCGTTGCGACAGGTAACTGCAGGAATTGGATCTGCATTAGGAATAGCTACCTCGCCACTTGCCGTAAACCCAAGAATATTGTACCTATATACGGGTTTAGCTGCGGTGATGATAATTACTGCCCCAATATTCTGGATGGTATTCCGGGACTATGACAAAATCGACGAAGAGCTCAACTGTATCGAATCAGCTCAACCTGCTAACAATGATCGTGCGGAGGACTCTATATCTGATGCCCGTCCATGACAGGAGATTTCTTTTGGCAAGCGTATGCGCATGACTATAGGTTTCCATAGATAAAAGCATAGAATACTGCTGGGATAGAAATAGGAGACTTTAGCTACTTAAGTTCCTACTATACTAGGATTAGAGTATAAGTAACTACTCCGTACTTAAGTTAAATAAATATCATTGCCTTCTCAACAAGGCCCCTGCTCGACTTTTGCAAGATTGTCGATTGGGGCATATTTGCACTTTGAGTATACGGTCCTAGTGCCTCCTTGCAGGGCATGGAACACTTCACTTATTAGTTGGCCTGGGTTTGGGAAATTCGGGAACTAGTTCAACTGGTCAATTAGCCGGCCCCTCAAGTTTCCCTCCTATGCTGAGCACGCAAGTGAGATTCCCTGCAGCAGATACCGCAGCGAGGCAGCATGCCGGATACTATCGAAGCGCTAGATATCCCTTGTCGTCCGTCATCCTAGATATCACGGTCCCGAAGTTGCGATACTAAATCTAGGAGGTTCAACTTCCTCTCTGCCTTATTTTCACCTGCTTCGTCGACTGCATTGTCTCTAGTCAACGGGGGAAGTCCGTATGCCACCGGCGCTTGACCAGCCGCAGTTGGATAGTGCTCTTCGGGCCGCTCTACTGCCCTGGAACTATCATATTGGGTAACTCTTGCGTCAGACAGGCGAGTGCTGCCTCGATTGTGTTGTTTTCCAAAAGCTGACAACGTAAGAAATCTTAGCTTCTCACCTCTAGATACCTCTCTTGATACAGCCATGCTTAATTCCACTTACGGTGGCTTCGTGATCGATCAATACTGAACACCCGAGAACTTTCAAATGTCTGTAGCTCCTCCTCACTCCTTGCCATTGCCTCGTTATCTTTCGATTTAGAGTCCCTTAATGTTGGATCCCCCGGAGCTCGAAATAGCCGGTCCTCTTGTGCATGACGGTATTCAGGAAAGGACCGATCTTCCGCATCATAGCCAATGCTCCTTTGTCTTGCATCTTTTGAGCTCTCCGGTTGGACCATTCTACTGGCATGTCCGCCGCTGGGAAAGATAGAGGGCAAAGGGCTTGACCGAACCTTGTGGATATGTAGGGGTTCAGGCCGGAGGCGCGAGGAAGAAGTCTCTCCCCCTGTCCATGGCGGGCTTTGTAACCCACGTCCTTCATAACTAGGGTGTGTATATATTCGCCGCTCTGGAGAGCTACCGGGACAAGTAAAATCCCGGGAACTACTCTCTGCTTCACGTGCCGTATCCAAGCCCACCGTTCCAAAGGGGCCCGATGACATAGTGTTGACTTGATAAAATTTGTCCTGGCGGTACTCATACCTTCCATAAGGATAATTTTGTTGGTATGAATCGCCTTTGTGGCCATAGTATGGATGTCGATCGTTCAGTTCTAGAAATACCTCTACGGCTCAGCATTCTGCCTATGAGTTTGATCATGTAATCATGTAGTTGAAGTAGGCAATGCTAATATAAACATCACTTTTTTAAAAGAAATATTGACGTTTATAATATAAAGGAATAAAGTACTTACTATGTATCTGGTCTCTGGGTAGCTCGCGCAACAGTATTGATTGCTGTGCCCTATAGTTATTGCCGCTACGACAACTAGAGCTTAGTGGAAATAATGTTGTATTAGCAGATGGAGAAGTGTTTGAGATTCCAAAATCTTGTAGTTCATCTTGAGACACAACGGGTGAATCGGGATATTTATGCATGGTTTCATAGCTCTGCCTACGATACCCTATGTCACGGTTAAAACTTGTTGACAAAGGTGTTGAATTTGACCCTGGTGTGTTTTTTCGTATCAGACCCTGTGCTCGCAACTCTGTAGTCGATGTAGCAACAGTATTGACAGGCGATGACGGTACTGGCCCCTGGGGGGTTGACTGCTGGATATGGATGGATGATTCTTCTTCTGTGCTAGTCAGAGGGCCACGGCTTGCAGATATGTTATATAAATGCTTAACCCAGAGGAGAAATGCAACGAGAACCACAATAGCAAGAGAAGTTATAAGAAGTGGTGGTAGGAGTTCGGACTTATTGTTCGCCTCTCTCATGATCGAAGATTTGAATGAGTCGGAAATTTTATCTCCCCAGTAGGATGTTCTTCCAGGTGAGCTAGCTTTCAATAAGGCTGTAATAGATCGATCTGGTCCTAGCGAAATAAAATATATAGGGAAACAGTGATCCACTTGTATACTATCTGTGTTGTGGTACAGACGAGGTATACCCCCTGCTTATTGATATTGTGGAAGTCAGTCCTTAGAACATCAGATGGCCAAAGAGAGTAATTAGGAAAGCCGAGTCGATATGAAGCGGAGGGTTCCGATATATCCAGGCCTTTAAAGAGATCCGGAAAGTAGAGTTTACTGTGAATATGGGCGGGCCTAGGTACCCTATTCACAACTTTGGACCATAATCGCACATTCCTGTAAACGAAGTTCACTACAGTGGAAAGCATCAAGAATTTGATCTGTTATAGGATGCATTACACTGGGACTTTATCTCTTCCTCCAAGGTGAATAGTAAAGCTTCAAATAACCATCTAGCCTCGTTTCTGTCTCCTGTCAGTGGACTTTTAACCCCAACCCAGCTCCATTTTTCTCCGACACTAAGGGCTGGGGGTTTTTCCGACAGACGGCGAGCCCTTTCTGATTTTGACAACTCTGCATCTGTAGAGGGTATTTGGGTAAAGGGGCAGCAACCTTCAGCACACCCTATTAGGCCAAGGAAATAGCACCATTCATCGTGGGTATAATGTTTTGGTGGGTTTGAAGAAAGGTCATTGTAAATCTTTCCAAGCTCATGTACTATCGCACACCACCTTTGTGAAGGTAAGCGTATTTCCTGAAACCCTAGGTTTTGTGGGGCCAGATTCTCCATTGAAGCAGAATGGTACGTGTGGGGATGATCACCGATAGACTGTCCGTCAATATATTCCGTGTCGCGTCCACGATGTCGAAAATATTCAGCCATGCCATGAAGGAAAGAGAACAGCCTGTTTTTGATACCAGTCTCATGAGGGAATAGGGTTAAATCTCCTGCAAAAATAGTGGCATCGTGGAATAGCTTCGCAACGGTATCACCCATACTTGAGATCAGGATGGTGGTGGTCGGAACAGCAAGAAGTGACCATAGAACGAAGAATGGTTTCCCCCACGACTCGCCTAGGACGACGTCGCCATATCCAATTGTAAGAAGATTCACATAGGCGAAGTATAACGAGGTGAAATAAGTCCAGCCAGCGGGTTGTTCCGCCTGCCAGAATGCAACGGCCCCTACTAGCCAAAGTACTGCCCATGCCAAAGCCGAGATGAGAAAAGAAAGCCACCGGAGCTGCCAGGCACAAGTCTTGTGTATGCGGTGCATCACATGGAACTCTTCTTGCTGTATCTCTTTATCAGATAGCGAGCTACCCGGGTTCGCCAGTGGCTGAAGCATTCGCGTCGTCATATCTCCGGACTGCAGCTGCTCTGTAACCAGTTTCCTCATCTTTTCTGTTATCCTCACGGTGAGCTGTGCCCTCGCTCTTTCGATCATCATTGATCGGATGGAAATAATGATCAAACCAAGGGTGAGAATGCCGCCAACGGCGAACGGAAACAAAAGGCTTCGACCAAGGTGGGTGGCTGGAGCGAGGTCACCAATTCCGTTAGTAAGAAGGGTGAAATCAGCCCAGTATAAAGCATCAAGATAACTCCAGTTTTCAACATGAGCAAATATAGCCGCGCCAATCAGGAGGTACATCATGTAGATAATTGTCTGTAGCATTAGTGAACGCTGACTGGTGGTGAGATTGAAATGTTTGCTGTAGCGTCCAGTTCTCGCACCATATCCGGTAATAAGCAAGAGTGATGATACGAAGAAGTAGATAGCAGCCGCCATGATGGCATAGTAGTAGGCCTGGGTTAGCTGTCTACCATGCAAGTCCGTCACTCGTGGGATCGCGACAGTCAGGCCAATTAGCAACGCAGAGGCGATATACCAACCGCCAATTGTTATAGGCTGGCTGACGGAAAAAGGAACTCTTCTAGCCATATTCAGCAGAAGAGACGCATTTGATATCAAGGCAAAACCGAGGGAGATGGAATTGATCGCGATCGCCCTAGAGTATAGGAGCTTTAGTATAAGAACAACTCTCTGTTCAATAGTTTGGATTCAAGACAAGAGTGTGGAGAACAACCATGACGGATCTTTGACGGTTTTTGGAAGATTACCGGTCCCGAGTGTCCCGATATCTGCTCGCCAGTCCTGGGACAGTGAGCAGATGCTGAAGGCATTTGCCATAGGGCCCAGCGTTCCCTAACCACACCTCTAGTTAACTATGAACTATAAAAGTATCCGAGATGATATGCACCTACTGCTAGCAGGGGAAATACCGTGCTGGCAAACCACCATCGCGTCGGTAGAAGGCAAGGCACCTCGTGGATGTTGGCGTCGCGCGCCTTGCCCTTACGGCGCTCCTCCATTCCCACAGCCGCAGATTTGCTGGCCTCTAGAGTGTCGGGCTTAGTTGACTGGGCGACAGGACGCTCTCCATACAAAATACTCGTCTCAGTAAATAGTTAGTTAACTAGTTATTAGTGATAATCTAAGGCCGTTTATTCAGTGCAAAGGCTAGGCGATGACAGTTTCAGCCTGATGAAGTGAGGTGATATTTAAGTATTTTTAGCTGTGGAGCAGCACGGGGTGTTCGAAGCTTGTTTATTTAGTTATTTAGCCTTTTTAGCTAGTTAAATGGCCTGGTGACGACGTCATGCGGGCTTCAACAAGGGTGAAATGATCTCGAGTGGATGGGAAGACATCTTGATCTCCAGCTTCATATCCAGGCCACTTCTGTCAGCCAGATAGCTCTATATACACCATATAGCTACGAAGTATCTAGCATTTCAAGTGGACAAGGAGCTTTTCGTCTTCGACTATATCTTCCTCGAGACCCATCAGGTTCTCCATGTCCCAGGCCATGCTAAGGTATCGACCACCAAGCCAGGATCGCTCCTCTGACGTCAAAAAGGTAAGGGTATCACCGCTAAGCTCGGGTGTTTCTGTGAATACTACAAGATGGCGGCAAAGTTAGCTACGGATAACGAAACCACTTGGAGTCGGGGTTGAGGTTTGGTTTAATGGCTCACCATGTTTGATCTCGGGAGGGATTTTGTCGAATATACCGCGAATCAGCTTGGTGAAGACGTTTCCAGGATGAATGTTGATACATATGATGCCTTCTTCCGCATATTCTTTATCAATGCACTCAGCCAATCGAACCACACCCAATTTAGCAATTTGGTAGGAACTCATTTTAGGGAGGGTGATGTGGGCGCTGACGCCGCTGACCAAGATAAGATATCGAGCTTCTCCGCCCTTGGCTAGCAGTGGGAGAAATGACCGAGCGACGAGATAGGATCCAAAAAGGTTCACCTGGATCATATCCCACCACGCAGCTGGATCTGTGTCTGCAACCTTGCCAGGCATGCTTGCCGCCCCGGCATAGTTAATAACCACATCACAGAATTTGAAGACTTCCTCTACTCTGGCGGCTGCCATCTCTACACTCTTTTGATCTATCACGTCAATATGTAGAGTCAGGACTTTTGGCTTCCTTCGACCAACGGACTGTGCTGCAGCCTCAACATCCTGGCGTACCGGGGTCAGATCAGACCGAGCAGCAAGGGCGATATTCGATGCGCCCGCTTTAGCAAAAGATATGGCAGCTGCTCGACCAAGAGTCCCTGAAGCACCGGTAATGAAAATTACCTTGCCTGTGAAGTCTAGTTTTGTAGGATCGACAAAGTCGTATGTTGTGCTCTGCATATCAGAGGAGAGAGTAAAGTCCCCTGAGTATCAACTATTAGAGAAGATTTAACGTAGGCTAAGGAGTTTTAACCCCTCCTATGGGATAGGTGGAAAGTTAAGAGCTTACCTGGACCTTCAAAAGGGTTGTGAATATCGGTTGGGGGCGGCATAATAGTATATATCGCTGAGTTAAGTATGCTTCAGTGTAGCTATTTGGGTATAAAAGCTAGCGATGCAAGGAATATATAGATAGGTTATTGGCTTGTTGTAAATATCATTTTTGGTACTAGGGTGGAGGAGGCCTGGCTATTTATGTCACTCCAGGCGAGATAACTATCTTCTACGGAGTTCTCCCTTGGAACTGTATGCTTAAATGGCCAGCTACCTTTCTTAGCTGCAAGAGATATGAGAATCCTTAGAAATGGTATTTGTCAAAGAGTAGTTACTTCTAAAAAGTAAAAGGTTCTTAAAGAATTATAATGCTATGATAGCCTAAATAGTTACTCGCTACTTTTTATAGAGTTACCTTGATGCCCCCGGCGTATTTCCTTGTTTGACTATCACAGCAAATCTAAGGAAGCCCTTCAGCAGGTTTGATAGAGGGACACAGAAGAGGAGACTTCCTTTATAAGGAGTACGAGGAGCTTATGGAGCCCATAAAGAGACATGTGATAATACAGTAGAGAACAATAGATTAACTATCTTTTTAGACAAAAGCTAATAACATATAAAGGAACATTTATACCCACTGGGCTTTCATTCTAGGTTCTCAAACTATTTTCCAATGTTGCAGGTCACCCTATTATCAAAATAAAGAGTAGCCTTCCCTTTGTGCTCGAAATGACCGATATCGCATGTGCCTGAAGACAGAGGCAATTTGTTAGAAGTCCATATGTGATATATAATAAACGAGTGTCAATTGGCTGGAAAGATACTATATACAACAAAGGTGGCTAGGGCTAGTCTAGTTACATTGAGGGAACGGCAAGATGGAAATATGGACATGGAACAAAACAGACAAAGAAAAAGCAAATGATTAACTATCAAATGCACCTCAAGCATGAGGCGAGGAGAACAAAAAAAGAAGTACGAACATCGAAGGCATCAACATACTTATGCTCCGTATTCGTGCTTGGCCAGCGCCAGAGGCCCTCTTAGATCCGTTTACGGGTCGAACCACTCTCAGCCCGTTGCAATGTCATTAAAACAATGCCTGGACTTGGGGAAGAGAGCCGAATTTCAGTATCCAGAGTGATAGCCGGCATATGATCTGCGAACAACACGGGAGTTCCCAGCACTCAAGGCATTCTTCACTGTCGAAGTGAAGTTGCCATTGGCCCAGGCCTGGCTGGCATCCCACATCATCACTCCACCGAAGCTGGAGAAGGTCTTACTCCAGTTAATGATGCTGACAAGAGTTTGGGCATCGACGTATCCGGAGCTAGCGCCCCCCTTGTTTGCAGGAGCTCCGATCATAATCTTCACTTGGGGATTTGCCGATACTTTCTTTGCAAAGTTGTCCCAGTCCGCAAAATTGAACTTGTCTTGTGACTGGGAGCCGAGGGCGAAGTTGTTGAGGCCGCAGAAGTTGTTGTAGAACTGAATGAATAGAGCATCAAATTTGACACCACCCTCCAACATCTCCTTATTGTATAGATCCGGGTACGGGCACTGAGGAGCAGCAGTCAAGTAAAACGTCTTGGATTTTTCGGCATCATACAAAGTACGAAGCTGCTTGCCAAAAGGTACCATGTTCAGCACAGTGGCTTCAAAGTCGAGATCAAATCCATCGACTACTGCATCATCGAATGGGCGAAGAACTGAAGAGTTTGACGTTGTCTTGACCGGACCAAACGTATCCCATAACAGATTGGCTCCCGCAACAGCATCCTCAGCAGAGCGGAAGCCACCTTCACTGTAAGTTGCTCCGCCAATAGATAAAAGGATGGTTTTTCCTTTCTTCTGGCACGTTTTGATGTCCTCGCTATTTCCTAGTTAGCCTGCATACTCTTTCAGTAGGTAATGTATAAAGAAGGGACGATACCCAATTTGCGGACAGTGAAGAAGGTCGGTTCCTGGGAATGGCTTGCAGGGATCTCCCTGGTTGGAGAAGTTGATTTGTGGGACGCCCCCGGGGCCTTTGATGGATATGGCAAAGGCAAGTGGAATCACCTTTGATGGATACGATTGGTTAATAACACGAAGCATTCAGTCACGTTTAAATATAAAAAAGGTTGCTTAGTAGCCATACATCAACATCGGTGCCTTTATACTGGTTAGTGAATGTTTTAATTGCACAAGGCAATGAAAATTAAGGATTAGAAGGAATACTTGCTTTCGCAGTAGTAGCTCAATCTCTGCTGCGCTTGTGTTCCGTTTGCCTGATTCAGAGAATTCTGGCCTAGCCAGGAGTAGTCGAGTCAGCATGGTGCTGTGCAATAAAATAGGTGGCCAAGATAGTAGACTTTATCGGCATAGAACACAAACCCCAGTAAATGGCGACGTTGTTATGGCCCGGAGACTCCAAGCCTGCATAAACCGTCTTGACACCCGCAAACAGGGCCACAAAGGAGAGGATATTCTTCACAGAAGACATTGTTTAAGGAGTGGTAGTAAAAGAAACCTAGCCAGTAGGTATGATGATGAGTGTCAAGGCGATGTATGTCAAGACTGCTGTTTGACTTCTAATGCAAGAACAGAAATATAAAAACAGGGTTGAGATGGCACTGTTTTATATATTTTGATCAAGGCCTTGATAGCCACGAAAAATGAGAGGCCATGTGCCATGGGATCGAGATTTTCCTTCCCCAAGTCGGGCGGGTGTGTGAGCAGCATGTCATGCAGTATAGATGACCCCTAGGGATGATATTATCTTTATTCAGGGTCATCAAAACCACACTAACTCTATCAATGGTAAGAGAACGCGGAGGCAAGGAGCACACTATTACCAACGACGACAGGAGAGATGGATAAGCAAACGATAGAAAAAAAGCCTGCTGACCGCCAAACGGTGAAGTGGTTCGGCGCGGAATGTCACATTTTCGGGAATTTCTTGGAGACAAGGTGGGAGTCGAAAGAAGGATGAAGGCATGAGTGGAGAGTATATCCGATGAGTGTTTCATTATCCATTCACCCAACCGCCCAAGGGGAGGAGATGCCAGGTCATCTAGGAGAGCAATACACCCTCCGGGAGCAGTGTACGCCTTGGAAAGGGAGGAATAAGGCAGGATGGATCCCATCGATCTGCCATCACGAAGAAGATGGGGCCAACGGATGACCTCGCTCTCAGCCTTAGAGGCAAGATTTCATAGTAGGAATGGGCCTCATGGAGGACGGTTGGTATATCGTGAGCGGGAATAGCATGATGGCAGGCAGCATCAGCCTTCCATATATCATGAGTATCATGCGAATAGGCTGGATATACGTGGGATGCGACCACGCCGTCTCAAGCCCGAATAGACATCTGCTTCCAACGGTGTAACCATAGTCAGTGTCCTACGTGCACACGACATCCGCGGTGATAGCGTCGAGCCTTTGCGGGCCTGCGGGATCCTGGTGCGGCGCCGGACGGACGGGATCCCACCCTGCGTCAACCCCAGAATCTCACGTTTCGTCTCTCCTCGTCATCTAGGAGTTCGTCTTCCTCTGCTTCTGACTTGTTACTGGCTCGTCATCCATGCTTTTCTTTTTTGTCCGTTGGTTTTTTGCGGTTTCTGATATTTCGACGTTGTTGCTTTTTACTTTTTTTTTACTTTTTAGTCGCTTGACCGAGTCAGGTGTTGCTGACTAATCATAAGCCTAAAGGTCACGTGGCTATACCTTTTTCCGACATCAAGTTGATATTTTGACAAGAGACAAAGATGAAGGACGAAGCCGTTAATGAAAAAGAGGTCTGTCTAGTTATCGTTACAAGACTGTTGTATCATAGGATGTCAAACAGATAGTCAGAATAAAAAAAAAAAGGAAAGAGGCAGAAGAAGCCAAAGAAAGAGATGGATGGTTGGTTACAGGCACAGACAGACCCGATGGGTTGATAGCCCTTACTGAGCAAGAATACTGCGTCCACCATCTGCCGTAATTCGTTTGCGCACCTTCATCTTGAAATAAGACGATCCTTGCTCGATCATGACAGAGTGAGCAGCCTGACGGGCCCATTGATCGCCCTCTCGTTGCATGTTGTCCCCGCGGTTGACGTCCAGGATGGCACTGGAACAGAACACCAGAGCCTCCCCAGTCCCAAGGCCAACGATGCGGGAAAAGATCCCACCGGTGCTGTACTTTGAGGAACGAGACGCGATAACGTCCATAACGGCTGCCGCAACATGCCCTTCTAACGTCTTGAACCACGCAGGAGAGCTGAACCTATGCACTATCGTAACATTGCACAGGTCCAAAAGGTTTGGGGACAATGTTGGCTCCTGAGTCGCAATGATAACCCTCGTAGCAAGATGGCGCTGTTGTCTAATTAGGGACAGCATTGTTTCTGTCAGAGTCACGGCCTCGTTACTCTTGGTTGTCAGATACTATACATCCACGTCAGTCGATGTCTGTCTGCCTATGGCCTGAGAAGCAGTTGGCCTACCTTATGCGCCTCGTCAAGGGCAATCACACGGCCTCCTTTACCACGACCCTCAAGGAAGATACCTATACATATGTCAAACAGCGCACATGCGTCGTTCTCGTCCACGAACGGGCAGCTCAAGTCGACGATAGTAAGGCTACCCTTTTCAAAGTTCCAAACACTATCTTTACCTTTGCGAGAGGCAGATTTACCCCTTGGAATAGGTGGGACCTCTAGAAAAGAACGGAGAAGATCTAGACGCATGTTCAGTGGTGCAAATTGACCTTTTAGCATTGACTGGTCCTTGATCTTTTTTTCAAAGTCCCGAAAATCTATCCCTCGCCGAGCGTTGGACTCTTTCGCCATATCTCGAAGAATTTTGGTAACCATCTTAGGTAGGTCAGCAGGTCTTCCTGATATGTCCTTTTGTGGAATAATAGGCCTACCTCCATGTACAGTGGCGTACCCTCTCCATCACTAATGGCCATTAGTGATTTCATCATTCCAATACTGAGGTGGTCTTCGTTGAACAGCATCGGCTCAACCTTTGGCCTGGGACAGTCACTTGGCAAACCCGGCAGGTTTGAATACAGTTGGCTCATTCGTTGCAGGTTGCTTGGTGACACCAAAACCCTGACTGGTATACCCGCAGAACATAGATACGCTGCCTCGCAAAGTTGGCCTGTCTCCAAACTGGTGAACTTGTCATAGTGAAGCACCAAGCCTGTTAACTGAGATGAGACCTTACCTGCCGTTGATGGCTGCAGCAGCGAGTTCTCCAACATGCATGCAAGCGTATGGCTTTTGCCGCTGCCCTGACTCCCGCAAATGAACGTCGACCATGGAGCATTGATGTTGGCGTACACCAAATTCTGTTTTGCTCCCCCAATGCTAGCATTTCCCTCGTCACTGCCAGGTGTGTAGCTGTTGATTCGGAGTCCGAGTAAGCCGTACTGAGGAAATAATGTCTCCACGCTGTTGGTACCTGGGAGAGCATGGTGAGCTGCACCCTTGACTTTTGAAGAAAACAATGGTGTAGTCTTTATTTGCTCCACCAAAGGGCTGGCTGATGATTTTTCCTCAGCTTGGCCAAGCTCAACGAGCTTCAAATGCTCTTCGAGCTCTCTTAGGCTGTGCTTATCCTCAAGGCCGTAAATGGAAGGCTCCGCGTTGAAATCTGCCAAAGCCTTTAGCTTAGCATCCGATGTTGTTTCTGGTCTAGCTTCTGGTTGCATTTCCGCTTCCATAGCTTCTTTTCTGTTTTCTGTTCCAGTTCCCTGGCTGGTCCCTGATTTGGCTCCGGCTCCCTGTGCCTTTTCCTTCCCTTTGGCTTCTGTTTCAGGCCTAGCCATAGCCTCTGATCTAGCCTCTGATAGATATTAGCCGAGCCCTTCGGATGATGCCGGAGTCTGAGGCCCGTAAAATCGACGTTTGAGAAGCCGGCGAACCCTGTCCTATGCGGGTGCCGGGGGGTGAGGGAGCCCTGTCTTCGGCAGCAGTGGAGGAGCCAGTTTCTTTGGCGGCGGGAAACCCGGAAAACCGACAGACAAGAAGATGATGAACGCTTGGGAGCGATCAGATGGCCCTTTTTCTGCGTCATTACGAGGTTGATGTGAAGGAGACGGCGTGATGCTGCTGATATGAAGTACCTTGAGCAGGCAGCTTCTCTTCCCATCGTCCGGGGAAACATTTGCCTATTACAGGTATTTATGGTCTCCGTTGTGGACTGGCTGGATGGACATGTTCCCTGCAGGAGAGACGAA
>NW_003345198.1:2950564-2951961 GCF_000150975.2 Nannizzia gypsea CBS 118893 | reverse complement strand
AACTCCTATGAAGATAGAAGGCTAGAGGGGGAAAACTCCAAACACCTAGCGCAAGTTCTGATCAAAAGAAACCATCAAGACCATGGCCGTTTGATATAAAGAAGAAGAAGAAGAAGAAGAAGAAGAAGAGGCATACCCCATGGGATGGGTGGGGTCAATATACATACACCACAAGAAAAATGTACAGGTGAAGGCAATGGTTGAAAGAGGAAGAAAGCAGTGCTGACAAAAATAAACACTCTCGGGCCCTGGGATGCATATCGTATGGATAACAAGGAGCGGAACAATGGGGAAAAAAGTAAGGGAATAGAGAGAAGGAAGAGGGGAGCTGAGCCTCAGGCTAGCTGTTTTGTTTAGCTGCGCGTGTACGCTGCCGGTATAGCAGGCATTGGTGGCATCGGCGGCATTGCGATAACCTGGGGCATCCTGCCACCGCGCCTTGCAGAGTTGGACCGGCCAGCAACGGCACCGAGCTGGAAGTCAGGGTTGTTGCCTAGAAGAGCGTCGCGCTGCTTCTGCACCTTTTCTCGGGGGTTGTCCCATTCCGGCGGCTGCCACTTGGGATTGATTCCACGCTGGGAGATGGAGGTGAAGTGGCTGATGTCACTGACAGGAGAGCGCAGGCCGTGCACAGCATCGACTGAGGTTCTCTGCTCGGGTTCAGGGGCAATGCTGCCAGGGGTGAGGGTAGTCGGGATAAATGCAGGATCAGGGTTTGACGTATTGGTGAAGCGCGTCTCTACGTCTTCATAGTAGGTGCTGGTAGGGTTATGAGCACCCCGGGGAGGAGATCGTGTCATGTCTCTAGGTTGTGTATTGATAGCAGCAATGGGACTGGGAGAACCGCGGGCGTCGATGGGGGAGAGCGGTTGATCGTTCCGGTTCCAGCCACTTCTCGCCGGGATGAATGCGCTGAGAGCGAGGATGTCAGCAAAAGCTTGGGAGATATCTTCGATGTGGTGCTGGTCCCGGGAAGGAAATGAGCCTAGAGAGAGAGAGAGAAGAGTCGTCTTTATACATACGAGAGGTTGGAGATTTCTGACTGGGTGATGGTCGAATTATATGCATTACCCCGGGAGCGTTCCATTTCAATGTCCCGGCCCATGCCGCCAGCGGCCGGGGCAGTTCCATACATGTCATCGTCTTCTCTGCGTGGACGGCGTAGCGGAAAGGGCCAGGACCGCTACGCCGGATACATCTAGTAAAAAATCTGCCTGGAGCCGTGCTACCTTATGGTCGAGGACGGTACAAAGATAGCTCGACATGTAAAGGTGACCTTGCGCAATAATAACTGGAACAGCCAATCTAAACAAATTCATACTTCACTGGCGCAAGCATCCTAAGATATTATACAGGTTCCAAAAATCCCATAACCAAAATATGAAGAGTTAATTCAC
>NW_003345198.1:2927131-2950464 GCF_000150975.2 Nannizzia gypsea CBS 118893 | reverse complement strand
ACGGGTTGCTTCTGCCGCGGCCGCCGTAACCGTGGCCGTGGGGGATCTCGATAGTTCCCCATGGTGTTTTTGGACGGCCGTCTTCGCGGCGGCGGGAAATGGTTGTAGGGTCCGTCCTGGTTTGCAGGAGTCTCGGGCGGGTCCATGGGCCCTACATCAGTCTCGCTTGGAGCCCAGAACCGCTCGTTGCTAGTGGGAGGAGCGCGAGGGCGCATCCGTCTGCTGTCGTCGTCTCGGGGTCGGCGGTCGGACTCAAACCGGGCAAAGGCAGAGACGGTCTCTGCCGTTGGAACGGGAGACGAGACGTCCTCCTTGACCTCGATGTTGACGGTGGATGGTGGCGGGTCCATCTTGAAGGAGTTCTGGCGGTTGTAGAAGTTCTCGCCGTTCATCTCTGCGTTCTCAGCGATACGCCGTTTGCGGGCCTTGCGGCTGACGAGGGTGCGGCGCATGGCACAGGTGAGGATGCCGCAGGTGGTGAGGATGACGGTGGCGGCGAGGACGATCCAGCCGCCCCATTTGAGATGGGGCACGAAGAGGAGGATGTCGACGAGGAATGCGAGCAGGGAGACGAGCAGCGTGGGCAGCAGCAGGATGAGCAGGCCCAGCAGGTAGCGCGGGGAGTGCGAGGGGGCATGGAGGTGAGCAGCGGCAGCCAGGCCGAAGCAGACGAGAGTCAGAAAGGCAGCAATGGGGTGGACGATCAGGAGCGACGAGAGCGTATGGCGGATCGACGCCGGCAGGTTGAAGTCACCGTCCGCCTTGGGGTCTCCAAAGGCGCCGTCTCTCGCATCTATACACAGAGCGTTGTTAGCCTGACTGACTGTCTGTCTAGCTTGGAGCGCCTGGAGGAAAGACGACCTACCGTCCTTGTAGCCGATGGTGAAGCCGCTGCATCTGCTCCCACGCACCAGCCAAAGACGCAAAGTGAATCATTGTATGTGCCAGCGGGACGCCCTTGATGACCGGGGTCGAAAGGACAGAGAGCAGCAGCAGGGCGAAGGCAGCGAACAGCAGGACGGACAGCGGCGTTGCTGGTTTCAGCAGCATTCTGGCAGCACAGCAGACGGCCCAGAGGGCATCGCCGAGCAGTATGCGGGTTCTATATTCAACGCGCGCGGACCAGTAGAGGCCGGGGAGGCAGACAGACTGGCTGACTGACTGATTGACTGAAAGAGGAGTCGTATGATGCTGCGTCTGTACGGACAGCGGCCGCAGGAGGAGGAGGAGGAGGAGGAGGAGGAGAAGCTGGAGCACCCGATCTAGCGGCCTACTCGGGCGAGCGCATCGAGATGAGGATCGCCAGCGACAAGGGGAGGACGGCGAAGAAGAAGAATAAGAAGAAGAAGCAGGAGAAGAAGCGGACGACGACAAGGCAGTCGAGAGAAGAAGAGAAGGGTGAGGAGAGATGAAGGAGGAGGATGAATAAGGGGCCGGCAGGGCAGGTATGCACGATAGCGACAGACAGACGAGACGGGCCAGGGATCCCCTGGAACCGGGGCCAGGACGACCGTTTAGTGAGACATGGAAACAAACCGGCGAGCTGTGTCCTTAGGGCGCTAGTGATGGGGATATTAATTAACCTGCCGCAGGGTCAGGCACAGATATAGCAGAGACTAGGAGCGACGGGCCAGACATAGAGATAGAGACAAGAGACTGAGAGAGAGCGCAGAAGACGATGAGACGTTGGAGGAGCACTTTTTATCGGGGGGCAGAGGCGAGCAGGGTGAGTCAGCAGGTGCATTTCTAGGGAGACGCCGTTATATCGACGCATGAGGTTGAAACATGCTCGCTTACTAAGACCGAGATGAGACGCTCTACAGGGCAAAAAAGGGGACAGAGAGAAGCAGTTGGCTGAGAGAGAAGAAGAAGAAGAAAAGGACATGATTAAGAAGGTGGCTACAAGGTAATATACATGAGGGAACAAGCGCCAGCTCGGTTACCCAGAGATAAGGACCCAGAGAAGGAAGAATATCTATTCACAGGGTTAGCAAAGAAAGAATAGGGGGTAGGCTAGGATACGGCATAACGTACCATGAGGACGCCGAACATTTTGGCGATGAGCCAGCGGTTGCCAGAGACACGCGACCAGTACTTCATGAGCTCGCGCTGGGCACCCTGGACGTTGTCGACGACGTCTTCGGTGTTGGCGTCGATGCGCTGGATCATCTCGGACTGCTCGCTGACCATGGTGGCCAGCTGGCCGAAGATGCCGCCCAGCTCGTTGATGGTGCGCTCGATGGCCTCGATGGCCTCGCCGCGCGCGTGGATGTACGTGTTTGCAGGCTGGGCCTCTTCCATCATCAGCAGCTGCTGGTCGGAGTGCATGCCGCCCGTCCCGCTCGCCGACGACGACGATGGGTCCAGGGTGAGCAGGTCCGCCGAGCCAGGGCGGTAGCCTGGCTGTGGGCTCCGGCTGCGAGACACGCCGTTGTTGCTGATGTTGCTGGTGCTGCCGCTATTATACAGCGGGGAGTCGGAGCGTTGAGGGTCCAGGGCGTGCGATCTCGATGAAACAGTGGAGACAAAGTTCTCTGTCCGTGACCGCGAGGCCTGGATGTTCTTCGTCCGGACCTCGAGCACGTCTTTGAAGTTGGCTCCCACGTCCGCCAGCCTCCCTTGCAACAGCACCACGACCTAGCCGGAGGGTTAGCCTTGGTTACCCCTATCTTCCAAGTAGAGAGTAAAAATCCGTAGATAGATGTTGGAACGCAGAGCAAAACATACGTTGTCATTGTGTTCCCCTTCGTGGTCTGCCCTGCTCCGTGACGACTTGGGATGCTGTGCCAGCGTAAGGGACTGTAGAGAGGCGATCTGGGAGTTCAGCGAGGAGAGATCCTGCTTGATCACATAGGTCAACTCGGATATCTCGACTGGCCTGTCGTCGAACAGCGACTTCCGCTTGGCCACTACCACAGCTCGTCAGTCAGTCATGCCTCTTCTGTCTGGGGAACAGTCGAAGGGTAAACGTACGCTGGGCCAACCGCTGGAGCTTCCCCGTCGTCGATGCTATCCCACGCCCGATCTCTGCCGCCCGTCTGGCAAACTCAGAGCGCGCCGGCCGACTGCCCGCCGCCGGGACGTCTGCTGAGCTCGTCCTGCCCGTCGAGCTGGCCTGGAGACTCTGCCGCCCGCTGGCCTTGGACGAGGCGAGTCGCTTCTGCGCCTGGCTCAGGATCGAGCGGAACTCCGTCGTGCGGTCCTGGATGGGCGCGGGCGCTGCCATCGTGCCGCCTGGCTAATCTCTTATCGTCTCCAAAGTCCGTCTCTCTGCCGTCTGTCTGCCGTCTGTCTGCTGCCTCGCTGGCCTGTCGTGTCCGTCTCTTGTCTTGTGTGCTCTTCGTGGGCTAGTTGTTTATGCGCTGCTATGTGTACGTGAAGGGCTGCGGTGATGGATGCTGGGCGGGCGCTGGCGACATGGATAGGCCCTGGTATGTCTCTGCCGTCTTCTGTTTCTGTCTCTCTCTTTTTCTATCCCTATGCGCTCTTCTCTTCTCTATATCTTCCCTCTCGTCTTCTTCTTCTCCTTCTCCTCCTTTTATCTGTCTGTCTCTCGATGTTTTCTTCTTCGTCTTCTTCGTCTTCCTCACGTCGTCATCTCCTTCACGTGACCCTGCTAGTTAACTAACCAACTAGCTCATCCTTCGCGAAATCCCCTGAAAAGCCGCTCGTCTTTCTGCTTCATCCGCGAGCCGAAAAGAAAATAAAAAACATCTTTCCTTTCTTTGCTTGCCGTGCCCGAGGAATGAGACGAGATAGAGCGGTTGGGCTCTGCCGGTGAACTGCCCGCTGTGTCAACTGCACCCGCTGCGTGGTGCGAACCAGGGATTCCCGCCCGCTAGTTAATCTTATAGATCGTCCCTGGGGAAGTATCCATAACAACAACCACACAACTCACGCCAGCCAGCATGTCCGGCTACCAGCCGACTTACGTCCCTGGTGACAGGTAAAGTACTCCGTCGGTCTTTCTCTTACGCCTGCAGAACAGTTCGAAAGGCTGACCATCTTTTTTCTGCGTCTCCAGATCGCCTGCGGGAGGCCAGAACCCAGAGTCCCCCTGGTCAACGGCGCAAACTATCGACCTGAAGACTAACGTCAACCGCCAAAAGACCAAACGATGGGTGAACGCAAAGCAATACTCATACGCCGGAGACGAGTGGGGCGAGAGCGAGGACGAGGACGAGGAAGATCAGCCAGGTAGCTCTGCTGCTGCTGACGCTGCTCCTGCTCCTGCCCCTGCTTCTGCTGTGCCGACGGGAAACGCTCAGGCACAGGGCTTCGTCAGGCCGGCGGATATATACAAACGTCTGGCTGAAGAGCAGCGAGACACTCGGTCAGGGAAACTCTGCGGGGAGCCGGTGGTACGCCGTCAGCTTCAACCTCTACTGCCCCAAGACACGGCAATACCAGTCCATGAAACGCCTGCTCCAGCTGGCCCCGAGAGCAGGACGGGCTCGATACCGCTACCAAATGACACCTCAGAGCCTCGCATAGGCCAGCTACCCGAGTTACGGCGGCTTTCCGGGTTCGGAGGGTTCATGGACAGCGGCGACAAGCCAGAAACTACGACAACAACTACAGATGTGCAGGCCGGAGAGCCCGTAGACAAGGTCCCTACTATCAGAGAAGAACACGTAGGAGGCCATGAGCCTTCCTCAGCTTCCACTCATGCGGCCACTCCGGTCCTCTCCATTTCATCGTCAGCACCTACAGAGCCAACGAAGTCTACATCCGCTGAAGCTGAACATGGCCGAGATGGTCGCTCACCGTCTTCTGCACTTGGTAGCCTAGACACTACGGGCGCCGGCCTTGGTGACACCGAACGTCACACTCCGTCTCTCCGAGAACGTAGCACTGTCTCGGAGGACGGCTCAGAGCCACATGTCGCTGCTCTGGATGTCTCCCCACTTAGCATGAGCAAACGAAGCTCGATAGACCCGAGCACACTTCCAAGCACTGTTGCAGAGACCACAGAGGTACAGACCGGACCTCCAGTCTCAGGATATGAGAGCTCTTCATTTGAGAAATCCGAGCAGAAAGCAGACACTTCTTCCACCGCTTCAGGCGAGGAGGCAAAGCAGTATTCATATAGACAGCTCCAGGATAACAACCAGCCCCCTCATATTATCTCCCATCCACAGACCACCATCACTATTCCTCCTTATGAGCAACAACAGCAACAGCAACCTCAGAGACAGCTGAAGAAGAAGTTCTCTTGGGAGGTCGACTCTGAGGAGAGCGATAGGGAGCAGGCTCTATCCCCGCTTTCCCCCGTTTCAGCTACCCTGACGCCAGGGGCATTGGTCATTAATAAACAGCCTACAGGCGCCGGAAATGAGCCCGCCACTAGTACGCCAGCCCCAGGACCTCCAACTGCGGAGAGCTCGCAACACACCACTCCAGTAGACTCTCAGGAGAAAGAAATGGAGCTGCCAAAGAGCCAGAGTCAGAGCCAGAGTCCTCCCCTCTCGAACACTTTCCAGCCCGACGCATCATCTTTGTCGCATCAGAAAGCCCCTGAATTCCGTGAAATAACCAGTATTCCCCAACCTGTCCAGAGAATAGCCGCTTTCAACAATGCCAGAGATGTCTATGCAAACACAGACTCTGGCCTTGACGGATGGATCAAAAACGTAGCGGAAACGGGCCATCCCGATAACGCGGAAACGATCCAGCGAAACGGCATAGCCCCAACTGACCCCAACGCCGCTCACCGGCCCATCCCATCCCAAGCAAAATTCCCCAAGCTGCCCTCGCTCGGCAATATATCCCTACCTTCCAGACACCATGACGGCTCCGGCCCCAGCCATGGCCACACCCGCCAGAGCTCAGGTGTCCAAGCAAAGGGCAAAGACCTCCTTCACTCCGCCGGCGTCCTGGGCGGTAAAGCCGGAGATGCAGCCAAAGGCCTTTTCGCAAAGGGGAGAAGTAAATTCCGACATAGCGGAAGCGCCGACAAGGTAGATACTTAAGTCTCTTCTCTTCTCTTCTTCTTCTTCTTCTTCTTCCCTCATTCAGAAAGAAACGCCTTCATTCTGGCCAACGTTATGATTCCTCGTGGCTACCCCCTATCCTTCTCCTATTCTCTCTTTTATCATGCATCTTTGACTTTTCTTTGGTTTACATTGGCAACTCATATCCTATCAAATTGGTCCTTGGTTAAAGAACGAACCGATTGATGTCTTTGGGCTTTCTCACGCCAAGGGGGATATCTGGCTTCTCCCTCACCCTTTTTTTTGTATCGGTCATATCTTACGAATCACATAGCGAGTCTAATATACGGCTATTTGTAGGGTCAAATTGTTTCTCCTCCTGCTTCTCCTCCGCTCTCACATAATGCTGTGCAGTCGGGGTTTGAAAGTTCTCGACCTAGTATTGGTAGTCAATATCAGAATCAGCATCAGCAACAATCACAACAATATCCACATCAACATCATCATCACCACCACCACCACCAGCAACAACAACAACAACAACAACCATCATTGACAATCCCAGAGACTATACCTCGTGTGAAGTCCCTGAAGTTCGATAGCCAGCCGTTTTCGGTCTCCTTCATGGGTGAGGTGGCTCATATTATGTCTAACTCCAACAGTGACGAAAAGAGACCACGAGATTCTAAACGATATAGTGGCCGTGGTCTGGCATTGATAACAGAGGAGCGCTCCGCTGCTCACGCTCCCGGATCTTCGAAACCCCCTGTGCAAAATGATATACCCAACAACCAGAATACGCCGGTACTTGATGAGCCAATGCAAAGCCCGGGTATACCAGAGATCAATCTTCCCACATCCACCGCAGAAATTGAAACAGTTTCCGCCGCATTTAGTGACCGAGGCGGCAGGGAGTCGGCCGCTGTCTCAGTACTCGCCGACGAAAAGGATATTGAAAAGGGCCGGCTATCGTTTGCCATATCCGAAGTGGACATCAAGCCAACTCCAGAGTCCTCTGTCATCTCATCGACAGATACGCTCGATGACTCCAAGCAGATTGAAGCAGGGGTAATCATCAGTAATCGTAGTCAAGAGCAACCCCCGCCGGCAGATGCTACTGACAAGAAACCGCAGTTGGCCGCTCGCAAGTTCTCGTTTGAACTAGAACCGGAAATCAGCCCGCCAATAGGCAGCCCGTCATCAGTAGGCCACCAACGGGGCACCTCCATTCAAGAAACCACAAACTGGCAGTCTGCATCCGAGTACAGGTTCCCTCCCCCCGAAGCCGGTTCCCCCCCTAGTGTGGCAGGTGTATCAAATGACTTGGCCGGCCACCCAACTCATCCAGCTCATGCACGAACCTGGACGCAAACGGATCCGCGCAGCGTGTCTCCATTACCAGTTACCCATAGACACACAAACACAAACGGCTCCGGAGTATCCTTCCAGGCTCCGGGAGTGCCTGCGTATCATTCAACCGGCGAGCAAGCTAACGACAGGCCTGCCAACTACTACTACTCCCAAGCGGGTGCAGGGTGCCCTGATCCCGGTGTCTATCATCCTCCAGATGAGCAGAAAAAGCGCCGTGCCAGCCTTGGATTCACTGGCATCATGTCGAAAGTTAACATGGTGCGCAACAAGGGAGAAACAGCCGACCGGCCTTCATCCCCTGCTCCTAAGAAGAAAGGCGGCAAGTTATTCAAAACGCTGAAATTCGACCTGCTTCACGGTAAAAACAAGAATAACAACCGTCATACGAGCGAGGATGCCGCCGTAACTTCGAATGAGGCTCCTGCCGCACCCCATGCTAGACAGTATCAGTCTGTGGGAAGCCGTGATGCCCTACAACGAAACACCCCGAGCGCTCTTTCGAATCACAATACAGTAAACAGTTCTATGCATCATTTAAACTCGGGAGTATACGATGAACCATCTCCCCCCATGAGCAATCGGCCCTTCTCGCCTGAAACAGTACTCTCGCCAGTCAGAGCTTTCTCACCCGATGGAGCATTTTCTCCCAAAAGAGCACAGTCTCCAGCTCCAAGTGCAAAGGGAAACCGTCGCTTTTCCAATCATTCAATAGCAGAAGACGCCTTAGGCCAGGCTGCAGGACATCGGCCAGGGCGGTTCTACAAGTCAAAGAACTCCTTCAGCTCACGGCCGCCTGAGCCATCGAACACACCTCCGATGAGTAGACAGCCTTCCCCGTCAAAGGAATTCTCAGATGGCCCTGGGGCCAGAGTGCCGGGAACATATCCTAGCCCATCAGCCAACGGGACAATACCTTCAGGGTCCAGCTTTGTTTCCAACAATCACTTCATCATAACTCCACCCCTATCTCAAGCCATGTATTCTCCCACGGCCTCTGAGCAAACATCCAAATCACCAGCGCACTCTCCTCACACCAAGGACCTACACTTTCGCTCCCGCAGTCCTCTCTCTAGGCCTCCGGATATCGCCGATAGCCCTTCACTCGCTTCTGATACCCAGGACCCTGCACAGAAACTGGGAACGTTCCATGCGTCTGTTCCACATACTCCGCGTGTAGGCGACCAGGAGACTCCATGGACCATCACATTACCCCAGGACGAACAGCATCAGAATCCCCAGCTACAATCCGGTACGTCTCAACGTCCCATATCTAGGGCAGCCTCTCCAGGGCTACGTCACGTCAGCTGTCCGCAGCCAACGTCACCACCCAAGGGGTTTCTTAACGGCTCATACTCATACTTCGAAACACTCCCAACGCCAGGAAGTAATTCGGCTTCGGCTACTGGCCCGTCTGGTGGTGTGTCAAACACCAGCCGCCCTCCTGAGCAAACCCGGCTTGTTCATGTAGCTTCAATGGAGCCAGTCGAGCTCCCGACAAACGACGACTCAAGCGAGGAGATAGTGATGTCCAGCACCTCCTATCCCGGCCAGGAATGGCAACCTGCCTACCTTGGCCAGTGGGATTAACATTTTTCTTGCTCCTCATTGACCTTCGCTTCTTTTATCTCTCTCCTACTATCCTACCAGCTTACGCGCACGACCGTGACAGCGGTTTTTCCTATGTCGATACTTCAGTTCTACCATTTACTTGGATTTACATACATACATACCTTTTACAACTGTTTATTTAATATTTATCTGATGCTTCCATTCTAAGATACCCCTAATATGTTGGAAGCATCTTATATACCTACTTTCTTATATTCTATGTTTTTTACCAGTTTACCCTCAAATCTTCCTTTTGTCGTCATTTCTATATTTACTTGAGTACTACAGTATATTTATATTCTACTCTTGGTTATCGTGCCATAACATCATCGTCCTAGTATCGCATGGTTGAGTACGGAGTACTCTGTGTCGTTTGTGCTCGTGTGAGACCAGGATTCATCATAGCCCTGGCTAAATTATCAAGCATTTCATAAATACGAGATATCCCACTCGATGTCATGGATATCGATTTTCTAACAGCCTCATCATGCAATGACTCTTAAGGAGAGTTGCCGTTATTTGTATGCCTAATCTTGCTGCCTGGCTGTGTTGTATATAAATAGTAAGTACCTAGTTACTCCATACCTAGTAGTTAAATATCCGAAGATTCGCCTTCTGTTTCCTTATTATCCAGTTATTCAACCATAGCCACTACAGCCACGATGGAACGAACATTCAAAGTTGACCAGCAGCTTGATGAGTTCGACATACCCATCATTGACTTCTTCGCTTCCAAGCCCAACCATACCGCCTTTATAGTCGGAGCATTCATATTCTCCCCAGCAAGAGAACCGACGACGACAGTCACCGACAATGAAGCCAGACGCCCGCCACGCGCCTTGCTGCTCCGGCGAGCCATAACCGACTCCCTGGGCGGGCTGTGGGAAGGCCCCGGGGGTTCCTGCGACGACACCGACGCAACTGTGCTGGACAGCGTGGCGCGAGAAGTCTACGAGGAGACCGGGCTGCACGTCTCTCGCATACGGGATCTCGTTGCCGTCGACCAGTGGGACAGAGTCAAGGGCGGAGAACACACCAAGGCCATCAAATTCACATTCTGGGTCGACGTCCACGAAGCCCGCGATGCGCCGGACTGGGAGAACCAGATAAAGCTTGCTCCGAGCGAGCATGAGCAGTACCGATGGGTGACGGAGGCAGACGTTGCAAGATACCTCGCCGGCCAGGAGGAGGCCATCAAATTCACGTTTCCAGTCGCCGCGAAGAACTATCTCGAGGCATTTGCTGTCTATAACCGTGTAATGAGGGTGTATTAAGACGCCCGCTTCATAGACTAGTTATGTCCTAGACGCCTGTTAATAAGATGGTAGTTGAACGATAGCTAGAGCTGGTTCGGCGTACAGACGTATCTATCCTCAGGCTCTCACATTGGTAGTTAAATAACTGCATCGAGGACCCTGTCATAGAATTGAATCTTCTCCCAATAACCACAGAGTAACGACTCCGATGCTGCGAAAACCAGGAGCACACGTAGAGAACAGCGCGCATGCCCCCAAATACAAGATCTTTACTCCAAGAGGTTGGAAATAGCGGCATCTCAGCAATTTGCGACTTGCAAAAGGGTGGTATCCAAGCAGTTTAAATATTAAATGAGATTTCCCCAAACACGCGACGCGCGCAAAAAATCAATGTAGGGAGAATAAATAAATATGAACAAAAAAGCGACAACAACCTCAGCAACATTTCCTGGAAGACAGACGGAGAAGAGACCTGAAGCCTTGATATCGGTTCTTGACGTGCAAAGGCGGCCATGAAACGAGGACAGGGCACCGCTGAGCCTGGCTCCAGCAGCGAGGGCGACGCCAGCACAGTTAGGAGATCCCCAGGCCCCTCTTATCACCTACAAGACCGCTGCTAACCTGCGATTTGGATAGAATAAACGGCCACGGATATCAGACGTCCTTGAAAATGAAGACGGTGCGTCGTCCGGCTCTGAGAAATCTGGCAGCTCCGACAGCTCGTCGTCGGCAGGGCCGGAAGAGGACGCGGAGGAGGCAGAGATTGGCCTTCGCTCAACCCAGGCCGTCCACGAGAAGCACTCACGGAGGCAGGAGAACGTTGCGGCAGAGCATGGGATCATAGAGCGTGTTGACTGCTACAATTTCATGTGCCACGAGCACTTCTCGGTCGAGCTGGGCCCGTTGATCAACTTCATCGTGGGCAAAAACGGGAGCGGGAAGAGTGCCATCTTGACCGCGCTCACGCTCTGTCTGGGAGGGAAAGCGTCTGCTACAAATCGTGGCCAAAGCCTGAAGAGCTTCGTCAAGGAAGGCAAGGAGTAGGTGTTGCTCTATTATCTCTCTAGGGGGATAAGTGCCTATCTTTTACTGACGGTGCTGTGTTGTTAGGTCTGCAACAATCATCGTTCGCATAAAGAACCAGGGGGATGGTGCCTATCTGCCGGATATGTATGGGGACTCAATAATAGTCGAACGTCACTTCACTCGCTCTGGCTCAAGCGGCTTCCGGCTGAAGAGTAAGTCGGGGACCATCGTCTCAACTAGGAGAGCCGACCTGGACTCAATCACGGACTACTTTGCGCTACAGATGGACAACCCTATGAACGTACTCTCCCAGGACATGGCCCGGCAATTTTTGAGCACCTCAAGCCCTGTAGAAAAGTACAAACTTTTCATGAAGGGAGTGCAGTTAGAACAACTAGACCAGGACTACCACATGATGGAAGAATCCATAGACCAACTTTTAAACAAACTCAAGGATCATCAGGACCAGTTGACGGTCCTGGAAACCAACAGAAACAATGCGAGGGCACGGCTGGCACAGTCTGACAGGCATGAGAGCCTACGGGCCCGGATTCGCCATCTACGAGCACAGACAGCCTGGATACAGGTGGAGGAACAAGAACGGGTCAGTAACAGCCCCATTTTATGCGTTTATTATGGTCTCTTTCCGCAAGCTAACCGGCCACAGCTTCGGGATTCTCTCATTGCAGAAATAGCAGAGACTAGAGCACGCATTGAGCAGCTAGAGTCTGAAGCTGAAAATCGTGACGCGGAATTTCAGGCCGCTGACGAAGAAGTCAACGAGGCAACCGAGGCTGTTCGTGTAGCTAAGGAAGCCCATGCCGCCCTTGACGACAGCAGGGCAGAAATCAAGCAACGATATGATGAAGCCGTTAAAGAGCGCACAGGTCTTCAGGTATGTTTCCTATCTGTTCCTGCAGGCCGTGGATATAGCTGTGATGGCTAATATGAGATAAAGGCGCAACAAGCCATGATCAGGGAGCATCTTATGGACAATAAAAGGACGATTGCGGATACCCAAAAGCAGATTGCAGAAGAGAACGCGAGGCTCGAGGCATTGAATGGCGGCGCGACAGCAGCAAAACTCGCTGAGCTCGAAGAAAAGAAGGCTGCTGCGACCGCCGCTAAGGATAAATACAACAACCACAAAGAGGGTGCTGACCGGTTGGAGAGAGCTGTCTCCAAAGCAGAAGAGGCTGCCGGCGAGAAAAGAGGGCCGATAGGGGTGAAGAAGACTGAGATCACTGATGCGGAAAGCCAGCTACGAACGTTGATGAGAGATAGCAGAGGCAAACAGGATGGATTTAATGAGAGGATGCCTTTGCTTTTGCGAGCAATTGCTGCTGAACGAGGGTTCGATCAGCCACCAGTCGGCCCACTGGGCCAGCATGTGCGCCTTTTGCAGCCTAAGTGGTCCTCTATCTTGGAAAATGCATTCGGTGCAACACTCACGAGTTTCGTGGTTACATCAAAACGAGATATGAATGTCTTGTCGGGAATAATGCAGCGAGTAAATTGGTGAGTTGGGAGGCTCTGCACAAATTACCGGATTTTCCTCTAACGCTGGTTTTACAGCGTATGTCCTATATTTATCGGGAATTCACAAGGGAGGATTGATACCACGGACCATGAACCTGATCCTCAATTTGATACTGCACTGAGAGTGCTAGAGGTTGGTTTTTCCTTACAGCTATGAAGCTTTCTTTTACTGACCGCATCCGTGTACTGGATATAGATTGACAATGACATGGTTCGCCGCCAACTAGTGATCAACCACGGCATTGAACAGATGCTACTGATTGAAAACGTTGAAGAGGCATCGACGATCATGTTCGATGGCACAAGGCCGAGAAATGCTAGACGATGTTACTGCATAGATTCAAGGGATAGGAGAAGAGGTATTCATCTTGCCTTTAGTCGAAATGGAGATCCCAACCAGTCACCTATTGCTGCATTTACTGGAAGGCCTCGAATGAAAACGGACATTGATATCCAAATAAGGTATTTTTAGTTCTAGACCTTCCAAGTTTTAACTCACTTGGTTTCTAACCCCATCTCTAGGTTGCAGCGAGAAGTCATTGATACCCTCAAACAAGACCTTGGACGCCTTGAACAAGAATACCGTACTGCGGTCCAACACCTTCAGCGTCAAAAACAAATGCTCGCTATTCATAAGAACCAAGAACATGAATTATTTGTCGAGAGTCAGAAGGCCGAGGATAAGGCAGATGAGCTCAAAGATTCAATCGATGACGACAGAAACCAGGATGGGCGGCTCGAGGCCCTGACTTCGGCTATGAAAGAAGCTGAAGAAGAGATGAAGTTACACGAACGTTCTTTCGAAGATTGTGTCAACGCGAAGGATGAAGCAACAGCCAAGGTAAAGGAGATAAAGAGAGAACTAGCTGCCAAAGATGCCGAAATATCTAGCGTTTCTGAGAATACCCGTAAGGCAGAAACGGAACTATTGCGCAAGTCTAATAAGAGACATGCGGCACTCGTTGGCAAAAATGATGCAATTGCGACAACAGACACTGCTAAAGCGCAGGTTACTCAGATTGAGCGAAGACAGGAAGACACCACAGCTCGAATTACCGACTTCATTCAGAAGGCCAGTATGGTTTCTCCGAGGGTCTTAATTGACCAGGGGGAAACAGAAATTAGTCTTGCGGAGAAACTGGAGAGGCTGGATAGAGATCTCAGGAGATATGATTCACAGTAAGCGAAGCCAATTCCACCGTTACAGTCTTGTACTGACAGCTGGGTTAGAATGGGGGCGTCAAGAGAGGAGATTGCCGCCGCTGCGGCGGAAGCGGATGCAAAATACGAGCGGTCCCAGAACGAGATCGTTGGTTTTAGGACACTGGCACAGGTATGGAGTTATTATATATTCAATTAGCCCCAATTAATTCTCTCGTCTGGTTGCTTACCCGCGGTAGATGCTCAAAAACTCGCTGGTGCATCGTCAAGAGAGATGGCAAAAATTCCGAGCACACATTACGTCACGAGCGAAGATACAGTTCATGTATCTTCTCAGTGAGCGAGGCTTCAGAGGAAGAATTCTTGCAAACCATAAGAGGAAAATTTTAGATATACAGGTAGTTAATTATTTGCAACCCACATTTGAGATGTTCATACGCTTACTTGCTCCTAGGTTGAACCTGACAGCACCAAGGATGGCATCAGCCGAGGAGCCAGGACTCTGTCAGGAGGAGAAAAGTCCTTCTCGCAGATATGCCTCTTACTCTCCCTATGGGAAGCCATGGGATCACCCATTCGTTGTCTCGACGAGTTGTAAGCTGCCTGTTGCATCTCAGCTCTTATCACCATTATCTTCCGCTAATATCGTTTAGTGACGTCTACATGGACTCGGTTAATCGAAAGATGGCAATCGACATCTTGGTAAGTCTCGCAAGACGCTGTACCGCCATGCCCTTACGCTGATCACGCTAACCACCAACTTTCTCTAATTAACTAGATGTATGCTGCCCGATGCTCTGTCGGACGCCAGTACATCCTTATCACTCCTGGCTCTAGATCTGAAATCACTGCCGCCCCCGATGTGCGCGTCAAAGAGTATGTTTACTTCTCACGTTATTCTTCTCTACTCATGCGCTCCCTATGCTTACATTCACTGCTACCTAGGCTTGCCGAGCCAGAACGAGGCCAGCGCACCCTCTCCTTTGCCCAGTAACTAGTGAACTACTAGATAAGCGACCCTTAACAGGCCCTCCCATGGGCTTCCCCGTCTTGTATATATAACATCTATCACCCCTACCATGCACGTAATCTATCTACCCTCACCTCAACCCCTCCTACCACCCATCCGTCACCCATCTGTCACTTCTATCGCTTCCATCAATCTTCCATCGCCCTTCTATCAAATCTTGTATATCTTGGCGCACGGGCCAAGCCCTTCTCTCTTCCTAGATTAGTGAATCTTAAAAAGGCAAAAAAAGCTTTCTCACTTTCTTTCGACGTCCAAACTAACTTAACAAAACAACCACCACCAACTTCGCGCTCACACACACACCACACACAGAGACCACGCAACTCGAATACCACAACCGCTCGTCACACTCAAAAGACCATACTTCAACTCCCGGAAAACTCATCGTGCTCCCAGATACAACCGTCTTCACTGAGGAGTAGTTACGGTCAAGGAAAAGAAGAAACTCCCAGACACGCCCCTCTCCGCAATCCCACAAGCCGCGCAACTCCTCGCCGGCTGGACACACGAGAAACAACCTCCAATCCCGCTCGCAAGAACTCTCACCAAAGATACCGGTATGGCCTCACACTTAGCTCTACATACCTTACGTGCCGTTGCTAATGGCTTACAATCCCCGCTCTAGATAGAAGCGAAAGCTGTTCGTTGACCTCTGAGCTACGTCCACCTTGTCTGAAGACGTAGTAGACACACAAATACACACACAAACCCATAGAAATACACGCCCTGGACGTGACCTGACGCCTCCCACCTTCCTTTTAAACTCACTTCTTTTTACGAACTCGCCTACCATGACCGACGCTCTTGCAACGCAGTTGAACGACACAAAGCTAGGGTTTGTTGGACGCCATCCTTACTCGGCCGCATGGCTTTTACTTACCTCTATTCCAATAGTGACGCTAGCACGGATAACAAGTGGAAAGAACAATTGAAAATCCCAGCTAAAGATACGAGAGTACAGACTGAAGTAAGAGAAGTGTCTTGGGGGATTCCCACTACGTCAGTTATGAATATTCTAATTCTGTGGCTTTGCTTGCGACTAGGATGTTACGGCTACTAAAGGACTGGAATTTGAGGACTTCTATATTAAGAGAGACCTAATGATGGGAATCTTTGAAGCTGGATTTGAAAAGCCATCCCCTATCCAAGAAGAAACTATCCCCGTCGCTCTCACAGGTCGTGACATTCTTGCTAGAGCGAAGAACGGAACCGGAAAGACAGCTGCCTTCGTTATTCCAACCTTGGAACGCACCAACCCCAAAATAGCAAAAACTCAGGCTCTTATACTAGTGCCCACCCGAGAGCTAGCGCTGCAAACATCACAGGTTTGCAAGACGCTCGGAAAGCATCTCGGTATCAATGTCATGGTCACAACTGGAGGAACAGGACTACAGGACGATATTATCCGGCTTAACGACACAGTACACATCATTGTTGGAACACCAGGCAGAATTCTGGATCTCGCCAGCAAGGGCGTTGCTGATCTATCAGAATGTACCACTTTTGTCATGGACGAGGCGGACAAACTTCTCTCTCCCGAATTCACCCCGGTCATTGAACAGCTTTTGACCTTCCACCCTAAGGACCGCCAAGTTATGTTGTTTAGCGCCACTTTCCCGATCATCGTAAAGACCTTCAAGGTACGATGCACGTTCATATCCTTATTATTTACAGCAATCAACTAATTTAATATTTCAGGATAAACACATGCGAAACCCCTACGAAATCAATCTCATGGACGAGCTCACTCTTCGCGGCATAACGCAATATTATGCATTCGTTGAAGAGAGACAAAAAGTCCATTGTCTGAACACTCTCTTCTCGAAACTCCAAATAAACCAGTCCATCATATTCTGCAATTCGACCAACCGCGTTGAACTTCTCGCTAAAAAAATTACCGAACTTGGATACTCCTGCTTTTACTCCCATGCACGCATGTTGCAGCATAACCGAAACCGCGTGTTCCACGACTTCAGAAACGGCGTCTGTAGGAACCTTGTCTGTTCGGATCTCCTGACTCGTGGTATCGATATCCAGGCCGTGAACGTAGTTATCAACTTCGACTTCCCAAAGAATGCCGAAACATATTTGCACAGAATTGGCCGTTCTGGACGTTTTGGACATCTTGGCCTGGCGATCAACCTGATCAACTGGGATGATCGATACAACCTGTACAAGATCGAACAAGAATTGGGAACAGAGATCCAGCCCATTCCTCCATCCATTGACAAGAAGCTATACGTCTATGACACCCCAAATACCATTCCTCGTCCAATCTCTAACAACCCCCCTGAGCAACATAAACCGACTAGCCAGGAGAACCATCCCCGTCGACAAAGCAATAACCCGTCCAATGGTCATGGACAGTACAACTCTAACCGCGGTCATTATAGTCGCGGCTCGTACCGCGGTGGCCGTGGCTCTAGCCAGCGCTCAAACAACCATGAAAACTCACGGGCAGCCGGAAATCCACAGGCGAGTGCTGCCAATTCAGGAGCACCCGCGTCCTAATTGAATGTGTTCGCTGTGCATCTATTTGTCCATTTGCTGTTTTTTTTTTTTCTTTTGTTTAATATCACTCACAATCCTTTTAACGCTCACTCCCTCTCCTACCCTCCACGCACTCCCCTCACTATACCCACCCCCTCTTTTTATGCAGTGTATCTTTCTCATTACACTGCCATCGCCACCAGCATCCAGAAAAACGAATCCCAGCCCCCTCCTATTCATTATGCACCTTGCAGGGTCTTCAAGCCATGTTGATGCTGCAGGCATTGTATCATATTTCCCCTAACTTGTTGGCCACGTCAGTCTTCATACAATTGCGGCATACACCACAGCCCTTCGACATCGATCTCTTCCGATCGGCACTCACGTCATTTTCAATGCCATTCTCCCTCCTTAATACACCAGTGACCCTGCCCAGGACTCAACTATTTACTGGAACGTCTTGCATCGACTGCTTCTTTGACAACACCCCTTAAGCACCCGAAATCGAGTCCCAACCTTTACTTATTGAATATTGTGTATGAGCCGTTCCGGGCTCCAGTGTTCCTTTGCCTAAGCGCCGTCCATCCCGCCTTCCGCATATCGAGTCCTCGTACAAACTTACGATCGTTATCAACCCAAACCCTTGTGCGAATAAGTTGATATCGAAGGCTGGCAAAAGAACGGTTCGCGCATAGTGACAATGAACTAAAGCAAAACAAACAAATACAAAAGAAAAAGAAAATATGAAGAAGGAAACGAGAGAAAAAAAAAACCAAAAAAAATTCAGGGGTCACTACTTGATGTTACAAGGTTGCTCAACTTCATAGTGCATCCTGAATCCATATTCTGTCTAGTTCATTGAACTTGTACCCTAGATAACTAACATCCAGTCAATGCCATTATCAGTTTCCTCTGAATAACTCTTCTTTTCACTAGATAATCACTTCCTCTTAGGCACCAGTAGTTATGGATCAGACAATAAGACAATTCACCGTAATTCGTTGTGAACTTCGCTAGAGAAGAGAACTCAGCTGCCTGGATAGAAGCACCGTATACCGCTCATCTGCTAGAATTAACTAATATTATCGAATATATGTCGTAGCTATAACTACTTGTAGTTTGTTATACCAGTAGTACGTTATATCGAACACTTAAATTAGCTACTCCATAGTTTTTGCATTTTGGCTAGGGGAGCCAACTTAAATTCAAAAAGTTGACCTCAGACAAAAGCCGAAGAAACATCCCACCCGACACAACTGTCAATTGAGCAGCGATGGCAACCAAAGAGAACGACCAGAAACCAAAGGTACGATGGCCTCTGCCTCTAATCTTTGACAATACCAGCTAACTTCCAATGCGCAGCCTAGCAGTTTGCGGTCCATCATCGCCGGCTCGACCGCTGGAGCTGTTGAGATCTGTAGGTATTCTCTCTCTACTACTACTGCAACCACCACTTTGACGATGGAGTTGGAGTTAGAGGACGCCGCTAACAATTGTGACAGCTATTACTTATCCTGCCGAATGTATGCTACTCCACGTCTCTTGGGTATAGATGGTGGCTCCCTTGCCTAGCTGCTGACCGAACGGAACCCTTATCGCCGCAGTCGCAAAAACCAGGACCCAGCTCAACCGCCGATTAGCGGACGGCAAGAAATTACCATGGCCTCCATTTGGACGGGCATGGTATGCAGGATGCACGACACTGATTATCGGTAACTCGATAAAGGCTGGAGTCCGTACGTTTAGCCCTCTTTTGCCATGACGCCGTGTTGGCCTGCTCATCACTTACGCTGGTTGGGTGATAGGCTTCGTCGCGTTTGATGCTTTCAAGTCCCTCCTACAAGATGAGAACGGAAAGATTTCAGGTCCAAAGACCGTGATAGCTGGATTCGGCGCTGGGTTTACCGAGTCTCTCCTAGCGGTTACCCCATTCGAGAGTATTAAAACACAGCTGTACGTATACAGGCAGCCACTTAGCCGTCTATCCGCAAATTAGAGTCAAAGCCATGCTAATATGACGTGAATAATAGTATTGATGATAGGAAATCTGCTAAACCACGAATGCGTGGCTTTTTGCATGGAAGTGCCATTATATTTCGTGAACGAGGCATTCGAGGCTTCTTCCAAGGATTCGTTCCTACAACCGCCCGACAAGCAGCCAACTCCGCGACCAGATTTGGAAGCTATACCACCCTACGACAGTTCGCCCAGGGGTATATAGCTCCTGGTGAAAAACTTGGGACTTTAAGTACCTTTGCCATTGGTGGGATGGCTGGTCTCATCACAGTGTATGGACATCAGTTTTATGTTTCAGTCCCAGGGCTAGGCAGCTAACGAAAGATACCTAGATACGTTACTCAACCATTGGATACCGTGAAGACAAGGTAAAATTATTCATTCCTTTCCAAGAGGCGTTCGGAACTAGTTTATACTAACATGGTGTAGAATGCAATCACTCGAAGCAAGAAGTAGCTATAAGAACAGTTTTGACTGTGTAGCAAAAATATTAAAGAACGAGGGAATACTAACCTTTTGGTCTGGAGCTGTACCACGGCTTGCGAGGCTAGTGCTAAGCGGAGGTATCGTTTTCACTATGTAAGTACCCTCCAACCTTCCCTTGGCCGTTGATATGAGCCTAACCAGTGATCAAAAGGTACGAAAAAACTATGGAGGGCCTTGATGTGCTGGACCCCGAGAGAAAGTACATCTAAATCTTTTACATCTTGTTCAATGGCCGCAGTATACCGAGAAGCTAGATTGGTTATGCTACAACAAATCTGGAGCTTCCACTGATGTATATTCTACGTATAATTAGAAAGACAATGATAGACTGTTTTATTTTTCTGTATATAGTGTTTATGACATTAAAGGTAATGGACCAACAACGCAGGTTTTGATATCAAAATGCAGCATATGGGTATTCTATATATTGTACACTGTTTATTATTCTGTCTCATACTATATCATTAAGCGGAAGCTTTGCGAGACGGTTTACCCTCAGCTATGGCAGCTTGCTGCTCAAGGCACAAGGCCTCGACTTCCTGATCTACAAGCCAGTTCTGAACACTCTCTATAATCTTCTCAAGGTTCTCACCTCCATCCATGACCTTGCCGATATTATGAACTGTCATGCCGCTCCGATGGTCTGTACACCGGCTCTGTGTGAAGTTGTATGTGCGGATTTTATCTCCTCTGCCAGTCTTATTGACACCGCCCATGGCGCCACGCCGTAGTTCCATCATCTCCTGTTCCCTAGCCTCTCGTCTTGCTTGGGCTAATTTGGCTCTGAGCAACAGCCAGGCCTTTCGGCGATTCTCATGCTGGGAGCGGGAATCCTGCATGGAGATGACTGTTCCTGTAGGAACATGTGTGAGACGCACTGCGGACTCCGTCTTGTTGACATGCTGACCACCTGCACCACTAGCGCGGAATTTCTCAGATTGCACATCTTGTGGGTTGACATAGTAATCTGAATTCGGGTCGTCAAAGTTCAAGGGGCTGTCTTCCTGATTACTCTCAGGAAAACTAGGCAGTATCATAACGCTCACGGCACTTGTATGTGTACGGCCCTTTGCCTCTGTTGCTGGCACTCTCTGGACACGATGTACGCCTGCCTCCGTCCGAAGAATATTATAGCTCCCGGGAGTTTCGACTTCCATTACCACCTCAGACAGCCGATCCTCTGCGCCTGCGCCAGCTCCGTCCTCTGCCTCCATTTTTATTATCGTAGTTCTCAGGCCCCGGCTGGAGCAGAACGATGTGTACATGCGAAGCATCTCTGCGGCAAAGAGCCCAGCCTCGTCTCCTCCTGCACCTGGGCGAATCTCAATAAGACACGGCATATCCGCAAAAGGATGACGAGGAATCAATGCCCGTTTTAATGTGGCTGATAAGGACGATAATGTCCCAATTGTTGTTGTTATATCATCTTCGGCGAGGGACTTGAGCTCTGCATCGGTAGATGGTTCATTTACCAGACCCTGAAGCTCCGTTATGGACTGTATACGCCAGAGTCTGTTAGGTATGGGTAACTATTTTCCGCAATGAGATTGGAGCATACCTCATGAGCTGTGTCCCAGTCCCTCAAAGCATTGGCAACAGGTGCAAGCTCCCCTATCCGCTTTGCAGCAGCCCTCTCGAAGGACTCTGTTTGCTTTGCGGAAAGGGTAGCATGCTCTGCAGCTAGAGCTCTCGCTCGGTTTAATAGTATAGGAGATAATTGATTTTCTTTGGTGGTTCCTGAAAGGCACATTAGCTTCTAGCCATCTTCATGGTACAGGTTCATGAGAGCGGACTGCCACTTACCTGTAGAACTGTATCGTCTAGACAGTGTAACAACTCTGGTAGACTGCGCAAGCCGTAGACTTCGTGAGAGACACCGCAAACATGTCCACGTCGAGCTTCCAAGCATCACTCCAGTGCAGCTGTCTCTCCCTATACTTCTGGTTCCCAGTAAAAAAAAAAAAAAAAAAAATTCCAGCAATTGCTTCGTCCCTTTTGTATTATTCTTTTTGTTCTTCTTATCTGTTTCCCTTTTGGGACCTTCTTGAAATTCGATATCACATGATCTCGGACAATTACATAACCCGATACTTAAAAAAAGACTAGCCCCGGCCGACCGGCACTTCGGGATAACTAAATATCCGAAATGCCGATGAAGCCACCTTTTCTTACCCTTTTGGGACGCTTTGTCGCTGTTCGAAGGAAAAGTTGCCACGAAAGCGTCGTCTTTCTGTTATCTCAACTTCTTCCACCTGTCAAATCTTCCCACCATTCGTTTGTTGATGCTTGCTTCGGGGCGCATTACGCTGATAGATCTCGCTTGTTCTTCCTCCGGCCCTCATTTAACCACTTGTCACTAGCTTAGCTATCTAGCATTGTGTTCTCTTATCTGGCACGGCCGCCGCCATGATTGTTCGATTCCAGACGGTCGCCTTTCTGCTGGCCGTCATCTCGTCAACAAACGGCCTCCAGTCTTCTGATATTCCGCCCGATACACCCGTCTCCTCGCTGCTTTCCTCTGCAAAGACACATCTTGCCAGCGGCTCCGCCGAAAATGCGCTCCTTTACTTCAACGCTGCCATCGACAAGGATCCGTCCAACTATTTGTCCATCTTTCAGCGCGGAGCTGCCTACCTTTCTCTCGGAAGGCACTCTCGTGCCGCAGATGATTTCAACAGGGTTCTCAAGCTCAAGCCGGGCTTTGAGGGAGCACTCTTGCAGCGTGGAAAGCTACGGATGAGATCTGGCAACTGGGCCGGGGCTAAGGAAGACCTTGAGGCTGCGGGCAAGCCGGGCGAGGGCGATCTCGTTCAGCTGCATGAAGCCCAAGTTGCTGCACTGGCGGCAGAGGACGCAGAAAAGAAACAGGACTGGGAAGCATGCGTCGCTCAATCGAATATCGCCATTATGAAGGCCATGGGCTCTACCGAGCTTCGGCGGATACGAGGAAAGTGCCATCTCGAGAGAGGAGATATTCAGGAGGGAATCAATGACCTGACCAGGCTTACACAGCTCTCTCCGAACAACGTTGACCCTTATCTCCAGATTTCGGCAATGCTCTTTTACTCTCTGGCGGACACTGAGCGCGGAATGGACCACATTCGCAAGTGTCTTCACTCTGATCCCGACTCCAAGATTTGCAGCCGTTTGTTCAGGGGCGAGAAGAGAAATTCGAAGCAGATCAAGAATCTCAACACGTTTTTGGAAACACGGAAATTCCACAAAGCGGCTGAGCTTCTGGTTGGGACCAAGGGCGAGACTGGCTTGCTAGAGGATATCCAGCAGGATGTCAAGTCTGCCCAAGAAGACGGATATATTCACCCCAAGGCTCCCAATGCTCTCTACCATTCCTTAGTGGAGAAAACGTGTGAGACCTATAGAACTGTATGAGGTTCCCCACCACTCCCATAACATCCC
>NW_003345198.1:2916880-2925918 GCF_000150975.2 Nannizzia gypsea CBS 118893 | reverse complement strand
CTCGCAGCTGATCTACGAGGTCAGAATGCATCATTGCTGCAGCGGCGCCAACATGAATGGCATCGTATGGTCCACTTCGGCCCAACCTTTGCGTCCATCGCCCTTAACGATCTTAATCTTTCCAGATTCGACCAGCTTGCGGCCTTCGTCTGACTTGGCAAGGTTCCTAAGAGACATATCAACCAATCCTTGGATGTGGTCGATGCCAATAACACAGCCGTCCGAAGCAGGTGCATCGGTGATCAACTCGGCAAAAACATGGCTAAGGTATCCTGAGCCACAGCCAATGTCAAGAACCCGAGCACCCGGATGAAGAAATGGCAGCAGATATTCACAGGCATGCGCGTGCATATGCGGGGCAGAAATAGTTGCCGCAAACCCAATTGACTGAGGAGAATCATTGTAGGGGTTCGATGGAGAATAATGAGCACGGTCAACCTGTTGCCGAAGTTTAGCTCGTTGTATCGTGAGCAACATCCAAACAGCCAGCACATATTCTTTACGTACCTTCAGCATTGCATTTCTAACTCTTTCACTCTTAATAAGGTTACAGGTGAAGAGGTTTTCGATCAATTGATAGTTGGATTTACCCGAACATTGCCATGCCATGGTTGCAGCCTTCCTATCGAAGAGACGGCCTGTTAGGTAAATTGAAATTTCGTGGTACTCCCCGCACACGGATATTGAGGGCAAATGAAGCCGCTGGGGTAAGAGTATGATGTAGCTAATGGCGAGAGTGATGATAGCAGCCAAGGCACCGACCAAACAAAGGCTGCGTTTGCTCAAATGGCGCTGCACCTTGCCGTTGCCCCGAAGAGATAAATATTGAGAGGAAGAGAATCGGCCTTGCTCCACTAGTGATAAACAAGCAAGCAGTGTGAGTGGGGTCTCCGGGGGGAATAATGCAGCTAGTCAGGCGTGAATAGTGTAATAGAGATATAGCCACAGTCGATTGTAGGGAACAAGGTCTACCTACCGACAGTTCTATGTAAACATCAGTATCCCAGATCGTTTAATGTCAATGTCAATGGTTGGATGCGGAGAGGCGATGCAGAAGATGCTGGTGGGAGGGGATATAGATATGGTAAACAAGGCCACTCGTGACGTCATCAGCGGCCCGGTTGGGCGCCGAAGCTGGAGCTGTTGATATCGAAAAAAAAAAAAACCGCTCGAAGATGGATGGACACTAAATAAGTTTCACGTCATCGCCTGCGTCGCATGCAGTCTCGTCGTGGTGTTGGGTAGCGTGATGTTGCAGTTGTTCTGGGTCGTCTCCGCCCCAGGGGAGGTCATCACCCTCTGGGTTGTTGAAAAAGTCGTGTTGTAACGCCCTAGCTGCAGTACACCTAGTTCTTGGGCTCAGGTCGAGCAAATGCTTTAGAAGTTGTATAGCTTGCACCTCTCTACCAGTCAGGTCGGTAACAAGACTGGACCACTGGATAATTCGGGATAAAGAGTACCCCTTTTCTGAAATTGAGGGGATGGTGGTGTCAAACACCAAGCCATGTTCTGCTGCTGCACGTTGCATTTTTTGCTGTCCAAAGATACATCCGATCTCTATGAGAGCATCGGCATCATCCATTGAGTGAAAAAATGGGAAGCGCCTGGCTAAGAAAGTAAGGAGAATGACCCCAACCGACCACACATCAATCTTGGTGGTTTGGTTGGGACATTTGAAAAGCACCTCAGGTGCACGGAATCCACGAGTTCCCGCTCGATTGGCACGCCGAGAAGGCCTGGAGTCGTTTCTTGGATATCCAGCGGGGGCTGGAGAGGAACCCTGGGCGGCATCCATTATCTTCTCGAATTTAGATACGAAAGACGAGGTGTAAGAGGTTCGGCCAACTTTGCATAGGCAGTTCCCACCTTCACTCTCATACTGTGCAGCGGATAGATACGTCAACACAACAGTGTTTATCTGTGGGGGCTATTCGTATCATAGACTCACCTCTGCTAGGCCAAAATCCACCAAAACTCCACGACGAAGTTTTGGATTGTACAAAAAGTTCCTATCGAGACACCGTCAGAATGCGAATTGAAAACGGACACAGGAAAGCAGGGGTCACCAACGTAGGTTTGATGTCCCTGTGAATCACCGTCGCGTTATGCACAAAATCAAGGCCCTCTAGTAGCGACTTGAAGTAATGCCGCATATCCTCGACAAGAAAGGTACGGAACATCAAGCGAAAATCCGTGTGAGGAAAGTATGGCAGGACAGCCACAACCTGGTCGTCAAGCCGGAACGCGGCTTTGATATGGCACACAGCGCGGTGCCCTCGCAAATCATAGAGAATCTCCAGCTCATTCAGAATCCGGGAAGGGCTGCTTGTGACGTAGATTTTCTTGAGAGCAACGTATTGCCTCTTTGGCCCAGTGCGGCGCTTTTTCTTTGGGGAACGGTACGGCTCCAGCAGTTCAGCTTGGAAGGCACCCTGGTCCCAGGTCAGATCTTCAGCCTTGTATACCGTGGAGAATGTGCCTATTTTTTCATAAACAAGCGTCCATTAGCGTGGCGTCTCCCCAGTGTACCATAGGAGGAGTGAACAAGAGGGAGAGCTACTGACCCTCTCCAACGCGGTTGATCAGTCTGAATTTCCCATGCAGTATTGCATCATCCTGGAGCTTCCTCATGTCTTCACGAACAGCCTCATCCTGCTCTTCATGCTCACTCTCAACATCGTCTTCATCTGAGGATATGTAGTCATCCTCCACTGCAACGGTCTTTTCCTCGTAGTCAAATGAACGCGTCTCCTCGTCCGAGTAGCTGCTCATCTCGTCTCTCCCAGCCTGCTCCGAGAAGGACGAGTGCATGCTCGCCGCGTAGTCAGGCATATTTTCCACGGGTATCACAGCAATCAATGTGGTGTTTGACAGCCTCGAATTTCTGTCGAAGTCAAGATAAAAATCGGCGTCAACGCGATCTTTTTTTTTTGATAGCTCAAGTTGCTGTATTGATAGTGTATCAGAAGGTGTAATTTACGCTAAACCCCAGGCACATTTATCACTTACCGTCACACTTTACACCGCTTTGGTTTGTCCCAAAGGCAAAAAGCAAACAAAACATTTCTCGACATCTTCATCTTCTTCTACGATTTTCGCATTTTATACAGCACAGGCTGATGTCTACAGTATCTGATTACGCCGGGTAGTTGTCGATAAGCCGGCCACGATGAACGAACGGATAGATTTTGATCTCAACAGAGTGGAAATACTACCTGAGCGACCCCGGCCTCGTTCAACGCCGGAGGCCGATCTAGCTGCTTGCTGGACTGCGAATTGACCGGATTCCTTGATCTGCCGTAATCGATGAGGTATGAATCCTATCGTGGACTCCGTGCAGAAGATCCCCTCGAGTCTCGCAAGAAGCTCGTCTTTGACTCCTTGCAGCTTCTTCTTGAAGTGAGTAACAAACATATTAGACATAATTAATGATATGGAAGTTGAACCTGATTCTAACTGCTCTCTCCTGTTAGGCTTACACCCGTCCTCCCTCCAAAAGCCCTTAGCAAAATCCCTTGATGTTGTTGTTTCCGGCCTTGCATCGCTCGCCGATATTGCGCATAATGATCTCGAAGCCGATGAGCCCGAGGCTCTGTCCGAGCACAAGGACCTCTTGGAGCTATACGCTTTTCTCCTACAATGGGCGCTGTCTTCTGTTGAGGCAAAGATAGCAGAGAAACCACCTACAACTGGGCCGGGAAGGAGAGGAGGTGGAAAGGCGGGGCGTAAGACCGCAAGGGATGAGTCGTGGGATTCCTCTGCACAGATACAGATTGGTATGGAGGTTATGTGCAAGGTGCTGAAACTGAAACTGTCGAAGCTCTTCGTCACTACCTCTTGACCAGGATACCTTCGTCAATTTGTTTACTCGATCCATATACCTAATCCTAGAAAGCGAGCAGAGAGTCAAGAGCATGTCAATACGGATGCATGCATTTAAGGTACTCTGTATTGCAGTGAAGCATCATGGGCATGCTTTTGGTAAGTTTCTACCACGAATAGCTTTCCCTAGCTACCAGCGTAACATCATATTAGGTGCCCAGACATCTATTGTGCAAAGCCTCACTTATTTTGAGCATCTTTCGGACCCTATGGCTGAATTCCTACATATCCTGGCGGAGCAATACGACTACCCTCAGCTCGCGGATGAGATTCTAAGGTACGCTTCCCGACGTCCTACATGGTTGCTTCTATCACTAACTTTGTGTGTAGGGAGGTTGAAATAAGGAGTCAATCAAATGATACCAGGGCCCTAGGTCAGTGTCCGCTTTTATTGTTAAGCTGTCTGAAGCTTGCGCCTCGACTTGTCATCAAGCAAATGACCCTACTGGCCAAGCAGCTAGATAGTGAAGTATGTTCCCTTTGCGTTGGCTCATGGAAATATGCATTATTGACAATAACCAGGCTTATACCCTCCGGTGTGCTGTTATCGAAGTGTGCGGAAACTTGATCTCCGACTTGAGTAAACAAGAGGAAAGAAGTGAAAACTTCCAAACTCAAATAAATTCTTTCTTTGATGTGCTGGAGGAGCGCTTCCTTGACATGAACCCTTACTGTCGCTGCCGTGTGATACAGGTATATATGAAGATTTGCGACCTCGACCAGAAGTTCCCCAAACGACGACAGACAGCGGCCAAGCTTGCAGCTCGAAGCTTGGAAGACAAGAGCAGTAATGTTCGAAGGAATGCGATAAAACTACTAGGAAAACTAGTCTCAACACACCCCTTTAGCGTTATGCATGGGGGCCAGCTGTCATACAAAGACTGGGAAGTTCGCTTGCATGCTGTGGAAGAAGAACTTGATGCATTGAAGCCACCACCGGAGACCCCTGGGCTAGCGGAGATGGGGATTGAAAGCACCCAGATCGATAGCGAACTGCTGGATGATGCTACGCAAGTACCTGATGACTCTCCTTCAAAGGCTCCAAGAATGACAGAAGAAGAAAAAGCGGCAGCAGTTCAGAAAGCTGCAGAGGAAGCTGCAACGTCGGAGATGCTTGCACGGCTGCAGTTAACCCGGAAGTACTATCTTGAGGCGATTCAGTTTATTGAGGTTTTGCACAGCGCATCAGAGACTGTGCTGCAGCTGCTATCATCCCGGAACAAGAGCGAGGTGATCGAGGCTATGGACTTTTTTGTGATGCTGGACGCATACAAGGTGGAAACCTCACGAGCTGGGATACGCAGAATGCTACGATTGATATGGATGAAGGGTAACAGTGACGAAGGGAAAGGTGTTCAGAACCATCTGATTGATTGCTACAAGGGGCTGTTCTTTGACGCACCCGATGCTTTTAGCCCAAACGACACAGCCAACTATATTGCCCGCAACATGATAAGCCTGACATTTGGCGCAACCCCAGCGGAGCTTACCTCCCTGGAACAGCTGCTTAGCACTATGGTGAAGGCAGGCCACATCTCAGAGCTCGTGATCGGAAAACTATGGCAGGTGTATGGGGTTCAGAAGAAGGAAATATCAAGAACACAAAGAAGAGGCGCCATTATTGTACTGGGAATGCTTGCGCTTGCTGACCAAGAGATTGCAGTCAGGGAGATCGAGATTATGCTCCGGATAGGCCTGGGCAGCCTGGGACGGTCGGATCTTGTCCTTGCTAAATACACCTGCATCGCGCTGAAGCGAATCAAACCCGGGCGGCAGGCCATTGTAAAGGATGGGGCACATCCAAAGCTGGCAAACGACCATCCAGTGTTGCTCAAGTTGGCTGCCATGATGGAGATCGTGTCCCGACAGCAAGGAGTGGTATGGTGTCGCGGAACAGGCCATAAGTGCGATCTATACGCTAGCAAAGCATCCCGATGTCCTTTGCTCGGACATACTACGGCGCAAGACACGAGCGGTCTTCAGGTCAAATAATTTCCAGCAAAGAATGGATAGCGAAGGAGACCGCCCGTCGTCGGCATCTTCAGCATCAGCGGTAACGGCAGCGACGACTCCCGCAGAAGATAGCACTGCGGCTCGGCAAAAGGCCAGCGTTATCGGGCTGTCACAGCTGCTGATTATTGTTGGTCACATCGCGATCAAGCAGATCGTGCACCTTGAACTGTGCGAACTTGACTTCAAGCGCAGGAAGGCCGAGCAAGAAAAGGAAAAGGCAGCCAATCCAGCTCAGGGGAAGAATGACGACGCAACCGCGGAGGACAATGAACTTGACCTGATCGGAGGCACGACAGAAGACGACTTTACGGAGGCGATGGCCCACATCCGCGAGAGAGAGCTGCTGTACGGGGAGAACTCGCTGCTGACGCACTTCGGCCCCTTGGTGACAGAGATATGCTCGAACAACACGGCATACCCGGACCAGAACCTTCAGGCGACGGCGACTCTGTGTATGGCCAAGCTGATGTGCGTGTCAGCAGAGTATTGCGAGAGTAACCTGCCGCTGCTGATCACGATAATGGAGCGGTCGGACGATCCGATAGTGAGGAGCAACGCGGTGATAGCGCTGGGCGACATGGCCGTGTGTTTCAACCACCTGATAGACGAGAACACCGATTTCCTGTACCGGCGGCTGAACGATGATGACGTCTCGGTGAAGCGAACGTGTCTGATGACGCTGACGTTCCTGATCCTGGCGGGCCAGATCAAGGTGAAGGGCCAGCTGGGGGAGATGGCCAAGTGTCTGGAGGATGAGGACAAGAAGATCGCGGACCTCGCGCGGATGTTCTTTACTGAGCTGTCGACGAAGGACAATGCGGTGTACAACCACTTTGTGGACATGTTCAGTCTGCTGAGCACGGAGAAGTCGCTGGAGGAGGAGTCACTGCGGCGGATCATCAAGTTCCTCGCCGGCTTTGTCGAGAAGGTATTGTCTTTAGTTTTTCCTTTTTCCTCTGTAGATACAATGTTGAGGATGCAATACTGATATGTACATGTCTAGGACAAACATGCGAAACAACTGGCAGATAAGCTGGCGGCGCGACTGACGAGGTGCGAGACGGAGAAGCAATGGAACGACGTTGCATACGCGCTGAGCTTGTTACCGCACAAGAACGAGGAGATCACCAAGACAGTGGCAGCGGGCTTTAAAGTCGTGCAAGCCAATTAACTCGTTAAATCTTCATTTAGCTATATAAATAGTTTGTTTTTTCGTGTATAATAATACTATGATTAGGTAGTTCGGGCAGTTCGGGCAGTTCGGGCAGTTCGGGCAGTTAAATAGCTGGAAGGTTTGCATGGACGGGCCGAGCCAGGGCGGCTCTTCAGCCGCATCAAAAATGCAACGAATCACACAAACATGAGACAATGACACCAACACAACGATAAAACCCCTTGCTTTGGGGCATGAATATGTATATAAAATGGTAGCAGCCAAAAACGAGTAGCCAAAAGAAAGAAGACGGACTTTTTGATTTTTATGCAAAACAAGAAGCAGGGTGGATGAGGGGGTTAAGAATATGCAACCTTTGTACAAATGCACCGTCAGACAGGACAACTATATATCAGGATAGTATGGTGTATGTAGTATATAGTGTAAATATAGTAAGTATGTGATGAGATCGTAAATGTAGGGGGGGGAAGGTTGAAGCGAACCGGCCGCCTGAGCCCAAGCATTAAAAGAGTAAGTCGATCAGTTAAAGTTGGAAGTCAAAGGGAGAGAGGATAGCAAAGAGCTACTACTATGGTCAACGTTGGGACTCGCCGGGGGAAGCGAGCTTCTCGTTGAGGTCAAAGACGTCGTGGTGCAGGTTGTCGAGGGCCTGCCGTCCGTCGTCGGTGAGATGGGGCCTTCCGGGCTGGATATGCTGCTCTGTGACGGTGAAGAACCTGGGCGTCCACTGGAGGTTGTTCTCCTTGCGCTGGGCGGCCTTGGAGCGCTGGGACTCTTCGAGCTCGTGCTTTAGCCGGGTGGCGAGGGAGTACTGCTTTGAGTTGATGGCGGCGGTGATGTCAGCCCAGAGCCGACGGGACTCGTATGCGAGCTGTTTTTCCGTCGGCGGGGTGATCTTGCCCGCTGGGAAGAGAGGGGCGACGTCTATGAGGAGGTGTTTATCCTTGGGGGAGGCGGGGAGGTTGAAGTAGATCTGGTCGTGCCATGAGCCCGATATCTCGGCCAGCAAGTCTGACGCGGGCACGTCCTTGATGCGGGATATGCGGTCGTCGTCCGGGTTGTAGCGAAACACCGCTCCGACGACGCGGTGCTGTGCCTTGCTGAGCCAGCCGTCCTCGAGTACTGCAGGATGGCCTTGATGCCCGTCTTGGGACAGGTGATGTAGCAGGTATCCGCGACGGAGACCGACAGGCCGCCGCGCAGGAGGCCGCCGAGATGGGCGTCCGGGTGGGTGAGACGGTACTCCTCGTTGTCTCTCTTGGAGAGGGTGATGAATATGCCGAGGTTGTGCTGCCCGGGGGTGATGCGGACTGACGTCCCGGTGAACTTGGCGCTGATCTGGTCGAACCCTCTGGCGGTGATGCCTCTCTGGGGACAGTCGACCCAGAAAGCGGAGACGGGCGGGTGGTGGGAGGTCTGCTCCGTGATGTAGGGAGATCTTGACCGTCTCAGCAGTAGAAGTAGAAGCAGAAGTAGAAGTAGAGGCACCAGCTAAGGCAGAGACAGAGGCAGAGGCAGAAGTGGATGCTATCGATGGGGCCGCCGAGATGCTCTCCTTCGAGGCGGTCTTGGAGTTGCACTTTGACCCCAGCTTCGAGCCCGAGCCCGAGCTTGAGCCCGTCGGCACCACCACTGCGGGCTCGGTGTCCTTGACCTCCCAGTTGCACTGTCACGCCGCTGTCAGTAGATGTAACTATAGCAAGGAATGGAAGAAGAGCTCACTCTGAAGAACTCGCCCCAGGACAGAGTTGTAGGGCTTTGCACGGCTTTCCCTTGACATATTTCTGCACGATATCAGTCAGATAACTATCATCTTATAGAAAGAAAGAAAGAAAGCAGCTTACCAGGTTCCTTGGGGAAACCAGAAGCGCAGGACCTCGAGCATGCGCCCCCAGCTTCATCGTCCGACTTTTCCTATACTACCAGCAGCTCCAGCATACAAGTAGAGAAGTAAAAGGGTAGAGAGTGG
>NW_003345198.1:2858615-2915834 GCF_000150975.2 Nannizzia gypsea CBS 118893 | reverse complement strand
CGGCTTATCGATAACAAGCAAGACTCAACACTGAGAAGTTCTACCACCAACCAAAGAAGAAGAAGATGATGATGATGTCCTCCTCCCCTCTACTCTTATCCTCTTCTCATTCTCCTCTCCTCTTAACTACTCTTCTCCTCTCCTCATCTATCCTTTACTTCTTCTCCTTCTGTCCTACTCAGACTTCTTCCTGCCCAATCAACGATGCACGAGCAAGCTTAGTTAAGTTCCAAGGTTAGGTCAGAAGACAAGAAGGAAGACAAGAAGACAAGCAGGACAGGGGAGAGACAAGAGTAGATAGAGGTAGTTAGAGGCAGTGACAGAGATAGAGGCAGTGAGATAGGGATAGATGAGATGTCGGCGACGATGACAGATACAACCAGACGACAGGCGTCGACGACAAGCAGCCAGAGGCAGAAGACATAAAAAGGGTCTTCTCTTCTTCTCTTCTTCTTTCTTTCTCTTTCTCTTTCTCTTCTTTCTGTCACCAGCTATCCTCACCACCACCAGGCTGAGTCCCAGCAGTTGGTGGTGGTGAGGATAGCATGTCTCCTGGGGGGTTGGCTCTCCTTTTGACTGGATCTCCTGCCTACTGGGTGCTTATACCTACACTGCTACTTGCAGATGGATATATCAGATATCCAACATACATATATACAATATATATACATGTATTAAGAAAGGTCAGCCTCTCGAGATACCCTTTTCCCTTTTGCAAGAGTAGTCGAAGAGTCGAGGAGCTGACGTGAGAGACGCTGCCAGAGGATGCTTCACCTCTCCTCCTCTTCCTCCTGATTCATGGAGATTCAAGGCAGTTCATGAGGTCAGTCTCGTCTTCGTCTTCTTCTTCTTCTTCTTCTTCTTCTTCTTCACTTCTACTGGAACTTCCCGAGTCTCCCTCTTCTGGCCCTTCAAGTGAATGTCCTGCTGGCTTCTACTCACTTCTCCCCCTTCCTCCCTGTGTTGCTGCTGCTGCTGTGTTGCTTGCTCTCCCGCTTGCTGTCCTGCTGCCATCTTCACTTTCTGGCCTAGAAAGGGAGACATATAAATACCCCCTTCCTCTCTCTTCTTCTTTACTTTCTCTTCTCTTTCTTCCTCTCCTCGTCCTACTCGTCCTCTTCTATCTTGACTTTGATACTCGTCTTGACCTTGACCTTGACTTTGACCACTTCTGCTACTGCTTGACTCTATCACCACTACTTCAGCATCTACCACTGCTTCTGCTTCTTCCACTTCTACCTGTCTAATGGACCGACAGTGCCAGTTCGACGAGTCCTGCTCGACAGGCTCGAGCCACTACCGCAAGGTCATCTCCCACATCTTTGGGAGAAACAAAAAGTGCACCGTCAACATCCCAGACTCGGTCTGGATCTACTACTGCCGCAAGCACTACCAGCGCGCCAGATACCGCAACGACGAGTGGCCCTTCACCCAGTGCCGCCTCGCCATCGACACCATAGCCAACATGCAGGCCTGGGGCGGCGTAGAGTCCTTTGACCTCACCCTCCGCCGCAGAGAGAGACTCCCTGCCACCACCACTACCACCGCAGCCACTTCTTCTGCTGCTGCTACTACCACCTCTGCTACTACTACCGCCACTACTACTGCTGCTGCTACTACTACTACGTCGACCTCGACTAAACGCTCGCCAAAGAGCGTCCCACGGCCTGTTCCGGACTGGCTGCACGACTGCGTGGGACCAAAAAAGTCCTTTGACGAGATCCTCCAAGTGCTCCACGACCTGCGAGCCCACTTTCTCTCCCTCGCCAACAGCAACCAGGAAGCATTCTTCCCGGACATCGAGATACTGCCCAACTTACGGCGGCCCTCCAAGAAGCCAACATCCTCCGCCTCCGCCTCTCGACCATCCACTGGCGAGTGACCTCTTACCTCTCTACTTCTCTTTACTCTTTTTTTTTTTTCTCTTTTCTTTTCTTTACGTCTGTTGTCACGCTGGGAGTTGGGACGTTAGTTTGATACCCCGTTTGATCACCTTCCTGTTTGTCCTTTGTCTCTTTGATAGACACTTAATCACCCTCTTCTACTCTTGTTTATGTTTAGACTTCTTCTTCTAATACTACTGCATGCTCAGACTTCTTCCACTACTTGGTCATGTTTATGTTTAGAAATGTTTAGATGCTTGACTGCTTCACTACTATACTGCTTTACTATACATGAATATCATACAAGAAAGTTCACCAAGAATAATACTGGCTCTGAGCTGTAACCCTCCGGTCAGGCATCTGAACCCACAGCTTCTCCTTTCTCTCCCTCAACGCCTTCTCCGTCCGGTCCTGCCATTCCCTCACCCGCGTCTTCTCCTCCTTCAGCACCACCGCCAGCGCAGTGTGCGGCGGACGCAGCCGGTTGATCTGCCCTCGCGCCCGGTGGTCGTAGTCCACCCCGTAGGGGCCCCGGTTCACCCACGCCTGGTCAATGTATATGGCAGTGGGATCCCTCACCGTGTACGCCTTGCCATCCTTCAGCTTGATCTCTACCTCCCCTTCTCCTTGTCCTTCTCCTTCTCCACTCGACTTCCCCAGTCCCATCCCACGGCTCACGATGGCCTCGTTCCTAGCCTGCTCAAGGAACAGCCTCACGTCCCTCGCTGCTTTCTTCTTGCTATACGTCATCTGCAGTATCGCATCCTCCACCTTCTTGCCGGCAACCTGTCTCGCCAGGGGGCCAAGCTTCTTCACAGACGTCTTGAAGAAATGCGACCGACTCTGCAGCTCTCGCTCCGTCTGATGGATGATCTCCTCCCGGCTGAGCTGCCCTCTGTTCTTCACGCTGCGGATAACCATCTTCCGCTCCCAGCGAGCTCGTCGGTCCGGATGCGGGATCAGCGTCCGCGATATCGTGTCTCGGTTCCGGTCAACCAGGGCTGTCGACTGTTCTGCTGGCGTGGAAGCGTCCTTCTTCGCTGGTCTCTTGGGTGCTGGGCCCGAAGGTGAAAAGCTCACGTCGTCGCCGTCAGAGAAGATGGAGCCAGATGCCAGCGAACCCTTCTTCACGGGCGGAGGACGATGAGTGATCTTGGCTCCAGATAGGTTTCCAGAGCCGGAGGAGGCGTCCGCATTCTCGTTGCTCGCCATCAGCGAGTCGCGTAGTCCCTGTAGACATCCTGTTGTGCTTATGCTTCGTCGGGATACCGTCAAACCGCCTTTTAACCAATTGTCATTAGATCACACACCGACAAAAAGTGCCTAGAGAAATGCTTACCTTGGCGGAAGAGCTGCCGCGAGGCAAGCGCTGTGCAGACGGCCACCATCGTGCTTCTATCGTGGCTCAATGGTTAATGGCTGTCTTCTTCTTCTGCTTCTTCTCTTTCTATCAAAAATAGTCTCGAATTTTGATGCTTCAACGCTTTACTCAATTTAGGTTGCACGTGATGCTGACTAAGAAAATTAAAGCTTAAATTTTATACTTTTGAAGGTATCAAAGGCTGATATAACGATCAAGGGCTGTCTAAGTAGTAGTAAATGTACATCAGTTGTCGTCGTGCTTCCGCTTAAAGCTCGCTCCCTTCGGCTGGCTGCCATATGTCCTCCGGCCCTGCACCTTCTTGTCCCGGCTCATGCTCGCTCCCAGAGCAATGTCGACTCGCGGCGGCGTCGTGAAGCCGTAGCTCTTGGCCACCTTCACCAGGTCAAGCTTGTTCACGTCAAACACTGACCGCAGAGAGTGCGACGCATACGCATGTAGATACGACCTGTATCCTTCTTTCGCCGACTACATAAACATCATCAGTAAGCATGAAATAAGAAGAAGAAGAAGAAGAAGAAGACTAACCTGGTTGAGGTAGTAGTTTTGGCTGATGAGCTTCTCAAGCTGCGACTGGATGTTGATGATGTGTTTGGTAGGGAACTCGAATTCCACCACGGGAACACGAGCCTCTCGTAGATGGTTGATGAAGCCCACCTCCGACGGCTGTAGGAACATCAAGCTTCGTCCAACCTTGCCCTTGCCTCGGGCCGTTCGGCCGACTCTGTGGATATAGTCTCGCGGCTGACCAGTTAGCATACCCTACTATATATATACATATATATGTGCAAAAATGAATAAAGCAAGTAAAAGACTTACATCATCTGGAGGATCAAGCTGGACAATGTAGTCGACTGCTGGGATGTCCAACCCTCTAGCAGCAACGTCCGTGCAGATAAGCGTGCCCTGAGCAGAGTTGCAGAACTCAAAGAACGTGTTCGTCCGCTTCTGCTGCTTCAGCTTCCCATGCAGACTCAGCACCGGCAAGTCGATGTAATTCAACAGCTCCGAGTAATACTTGACAGAGTTACAGCTGGAAAAGAAGACAATAATCTTCTTCTTGGCATTCTTCTTCAGGAACGAAAAGAGCAGCAGGAACCGCTTGTGGGCTTCGCAGATGATAAACCCTTGCTCCACACCGTCTACCGTGCTGTGCTCCTTCTTATGGTCGACGTTGATATACAGCGGGCCAGGCTTCAGGGATATACGTGCAAGATCCTCGACCTTGGTGGTCTGTGTAGCGGAGAACAGCATCGTTTGTCTGTCGTCTTTGGGCAGGATTGAGATGATCTGCCGCAGTTCATCCTCGAAACCAACCTCGAGAATTCTACAGCAGTTAGTTAGCAAAAAACGGCCCCGTAGTTATTTATTAACCTTCAAGCAAGTTCAACTGAAGATGGTGCTCACCGGTCTGCCTCGTCAATGACAAGAGTTTTGAGATTCTTAAAGACAAACCCCTCAGTCGACCGCAGATGGTCCAGCAGACGACCCGGAGTTCCAATCAGCACATTAACACCCTTATTCAGCTTCTCTGCCTCAGCCCTCCTGTTTGCGCCGCCAATGACGACCCCGTAAGTCTGCGAATGGTGCTCCATCAGCTCCCTCGCAACACCAAAGATTTGTAGCGCCAGCTCTCGCGTAGGCGTGATAATAAGCGCACCAGTTCCTACACCACCACGTTAGCCATGCCATGATCTCTCTATCCCAATATACAAAATAAAAACTTCGCATACCATTTCTAGGCTTGAACTTCAACGACCGCAATATCTCCACGGCAGGTATCAAAAAGGCCAGCGTCTTTCCTGAGCCCGTCTTCGCTGCTCCCAGGATATCCCTACCCGCCAACGAAGGCGGAATACCTCGCTGCTGTATCTCCGTCATGGTAGTGAAGCCCATGCCGGCTATCGCCTTAACCGTCGGCTCTGAGAGGGAGAGGTCGCTGAATTTGTTTGATACGGCCTCCTGTGTGGGGAGAGCCATTGTATCCGCAGAGGGCAAGGCCGGCACATCCTTTTCGGTCTCGACGCCGTTCTCAGTTGCTGAGTCTTCGGCTTCAACCTCCTCGTCATCGTCGTCGTGCTGGTCGACCTTTTGTTTCTTGGTAGGTGTTTCTGCTTCTATCTGCTGCTGCTGCTGCGACTTTGCGCTCTTCCCTTCAGAGCTTTTGTGCTTTCTCTTCCGCTTCTTCGCATGATCCTGTGCTGTCTCCATCTTCTTCTCTTTCTTTCCGTCTCCTTCTTTTATATCTTCAGCACTTCCAGCCTTCAATCTTCAACCTTCAAACCTCCACAACCTCTTTTTTTTTTTTTCTTAATTATTTCTTTTAGCTTTTGGCTTTTTTTTATCAGATAAACTTAAACATTTCGGAAAAACCTATAATATTATATAAGCAACGGCTAAAATATTCTCCGCTATTAGTCACGTGTATTTAGTTTATGTAAGCCAGTTTTTTCCCTCTTACTAATTTCTGAGTAATAAACGCGCACGTGCTCGGCCCTTAGACCCGATTTCCCGGAAGCTTTCTCGGGAGTCTTACTAGTTTAGGCAATATCCCTGAAGATCAGCGGATATGTTAGAACTTTTTTCGACCTCAAAGTCTGGCACATCTTTGATATCAAGCAAGGCTTTTTGCTCCCGCGGGCAACGAACTCCCCGTTGCCTCTACGGAATACGTTTTGACCTTACGGAGTGCTTTGTTGTCTGCTAATCTGCTTGGAAGCACAAGTGATCGCCCATTAGCAGTTCCTCGTATTCACAGGTTTTCTGCGCTTCGGCAGTCCACGGAAGCCCTACGATCATTTCTCACAGCCGCGGTACTCTTATCACGCTGATCATAACGTTTCCGCGCTTATCTCTCTATCTATCTCGCAATCCAATCTACGGATACTCCATACAGAGAGCCTCTTCGGAGAGCATGCTCTGCCCATCGGGAATCCATCAGGTGCCCTCTTTGCCTCCCTGACGTTTTCTGGTTTGTTTCTGAGCCTTTAAACTGAACTGAAGGATATGCCTTTATCTTTTGCCGAACTGGGTCGAACAGCTGTCAGCTGCTTGGGCTCTCATCCTTCAAGGTACTGGGGTTTGCCCTTCAGGGGAAAAGTGTCTGAGACCAGCATACCCCATAGTTACGCCATATACCTATGTGATGGACGTGCTGATTCGACTCTCTGGGCGTCCCTGCCAAGACTCCACCCACCCGAGAGTTGCCCTTCACCCGAAGCTGTGCAAACTGTCAAAATCTGTTATCCGTTGGGCCGTGAAACTAGAGGCCATTGCCCCTGGCTACTTGCTCCTTGCATTTATATATGCATGGCCAGTTTTTATGTACCGCATAACACTCGGTGCATTGTATCTCATAGATACAGATACTTGAGGGCAGATTTCTTTGTGAAAGATAACGCTGTATGGAGTATACTCCGTACGGGCAGTATCAGTTATCTTAGCGCGTTTCTCATCCATGATGTTCGCCTCGGTTGTTGACGAGGATCCACGACCACGAGCATTTTCGCGCGGCGAATCCATGCAAGCGATATGATCGACGGACGTTGTGCCACGGCCATGTGAACTCAAAAGCGAAGAACCGCATCTTTGATAGCAGAGCCGTACCAAGGGAACCATAAGAAAGAGCAGCATGTTTCCTCACTAGTGGCCAGGATAGGCTCAACGAAGAGGCTGTGTGGAGAAATGGCTTGGACTCATCGGATGAGATGGTCGATTTCAGATGCAAGGGGGCGAAGAGGAAGTGGGCTGCTCGGTCGATAACAGATGTTAGAGCAAATCCCGTAGACGAAGGGTATATAAATCTCGATTAATGCCTTCGACTGGTGTTTCTTCTTTCCTTTCTTCCTTGCAACCCATCAGTCGGCTGTCTCATAGCACATTCGCTCTCTTTCCAAATTCTCTTCTGTCGTTCATTATACTGACCTTGGGCCTCACAAACCCCCTTTCACTCTTTACTTTACCTGCCTGACTGACCTAAGTTATACCCCCTTCCTCTCTTTTCAACCCCGTGCTACCTTCAAGATGAAGGCTGCCTTCTTTGTTCTCCCGCTTTTTGCGGCACTCTCTTCTGCTCGTGCAGTTGAACAGGCCCCCAGAGCTGCGAGCTGTGCCCAGGTGCTAATTGGCTGCCTTGGGGGAATCTCTGCAAATGGCCAGTCTGGCCCTGAATGCAAGGACTTTGAGCGTATGTCCCGCATCCCGGCTATCCAAGTACTTGGGTATTGAATGCCAGATCAAAAGCTAACTGTCTGATAGAGAGATGCTCTGATGACCTCCTCCGCAGGGCCTTCCCTGCTGTCGATGCCCGTGCTGCTCCAGCTCCAGCACCTGCCCCTGCCCCTGCCCCTGCTCCCGCCCCTTCTACTCCGGTCAAGGTCCCTGAGCTCCCAGTGCTCGTTGCGGCCATCCAGGGCGCCGTAAAGGGCAAAGCCAACATTGATGCCAACGTCCTTGCTGCTAAGATCCATGTGCACATCACCGCCAACGGCTGTAACCTTGCTGGCATCATCGAGGCCATCATCGAGGTCTGCCATGGCAACCTCGGCGGCATTGTCGATATCATCAACGCCGTCATCGAAGTCGTCTGCAAGCTCACTGGCCAGTTCCTCAACATCAACACCTCTGGCCATGCCAGCATCGGTGTCATCGTCAAGATCGTCCTGGGTTTCTTCCCACACGGCCAGGGCATCGGAGCTATCATCGAGAAGATCGTGCAGTTCTTCGCCAGCGGCCACTTCGACATCCCTAGCCTGATCGACTTCATCCTCGGCCTGTTCAAGGGCAAGATCAGCAACCGTGACCTTGGTGATGTCACCCATCAGTTCATGCAACTGTCTGCTAGATCCGGCATCACTGCACGCGACGAGATGGCCCACGCTCAGGGTCTGCTCGACATCCCCAAGCTCATCTCCGAAATCGTCCAGGTTATCGGTGACGGCAAGAACATCGACTGGGGCAAGCTTGCCAGCCTTATCCTGCAAATCATCATGGAGATAGTCGGCGGTATCGGCAAGATCTTCATCCCCGGCCTCGGTGCTATCGCTGGCCGTGATATCTCTGCCAGCGGCACCGGCATTGGCATTGGCGGCAGTGCCCACGCAGGAATCAACCTCAACATCGACTGGAGCGGCCTGCTCAAGGATATCACGGATCTCATTGCCCACTTCAGCATTGGCAAGCTCATCTCCCTCATCATCAAGTTCTTCACCATGCTCTTCAAGCCCAAGCAGCAGTAAGCTGGGTGCCTACTTGAGGAACTGGCTTCGAAGAGTCTGGACCTGGACTCCAGCCGCCTTGAGGGCGAGTCAAGTGGCAATCAATGATAGACCAGATATATACATACCGCAGTCAAGACTGGGGTGGAAACGGATAGGTTGATTTCTCACGGATTCATGTTGTATATATTATTTAATTCTTCTTTCTCTCTTTTTCTTAATTTTTACCTATTTCTTTTTTGATGTTCTTTTCTCGTGTGTCTGTCTTTAGTATCCTGGGGTATCTCTAATAGCCACTGGTGTTAGTCAACGTTTCACCCTTGATCCATCTGAACTTGAACTTGCCGTCTTTTTTGCCTTTTTCCGTGCTTCGTTCTCGTTCCTCTCGCACTTCCTTCTCGTCTTCTCGTCTTCTCGTCTTCTTCTCGTCTTTCTAGATCGTGACGTCAGTGGCGTATCAGGTGACGGTCAGCCACGGGCTTGCTTTTCAGCCAGCGAATCATAACCACAACCATGATGTTTAAAATATATAATGACTGAAAAGAAAAGAAAGAAGGGAGGGCAGGACGGTAAAAAGGAAAGAAAGAAAAAGACACGAGTGAAGAGAAAGATACCTGCGGTGTGGAAGGGCAGAGCTGCATGCTGGCTGCGGACGCCGGGCCAACTGGAATGCCACGAGCAGACGATCTGGGGGGTGCGTGGGAGAGACAGCAGCAACCAGCAGCAGCAAATCCCACGAGCTCGCAGGTTCGAGCGCCAGCCCGTCAGTCTGTCAGTCAAAGAGTCTATTGTTAGTTACTATGTCCGTCTTCCTGCAGCCTGCAGTCTGTAGCCTTCTCCGCGCGTTAGGGAGTCGCTAGTGAGGTAGTTGGGTATATATGATGTAACCCTCGCTGTCGACGGGGAGCTGGACCCCAGAGCCACTGCCAGCCATAGCGACAGCCTCGCTCCGGGAAACGCGGTCTAGATCATGTCTGTCTCTCGCATCTCCGTCTTTGTCTTCTTCTTCTGATGGTGATGATGGTGATGATGCTGGTGATGCCGTCTTGTACCTAGAGAAACGTCAGCTTGAGCCTTCAACATCCACTCATTCGCTCACTCACTCGCCTAGAACATCACCGTTTTCACATCCATCGTATCAACAGCCGTAGACAGCAGCCACAACTAAAGACAAGAAGCAAAAGGTGAAGCTCTTCGCACGTCGAAGTCGCAGTCGCAGTCGAAGCCGGGGAAAAGTCGCTGTTTGTTGCTTAGTAAAGGGAAAAAAGGGAAAAGCAACTTTTTTTTTCTTCCTTCAACCTCAACCTTCAAACGTCAATAACGAAAGACGAAGAAGACGAAGACGAGACAGAAGAAGACGACGACGACGACGACGAACAAAGAGAAGAAGAACCGCCAGCTCGATCGCTTCCTCACTGCTGCTTCATCTCGCTTCGCCCGGCGTCTGCTCGATGTTGCGACGCTCGCTCTGACAACAGCTTCTCGTTCGCCCGTCGTGAGTCCGGCTGCTGCTGCTGCTGCGTTGGCCCGCCAGCTCGCCCTCGTTGCTAACGAACTGCTCGTCCAGCTTCCTCGCTCACTCGCTCGTTCTCCGTCTGGCCGTGTGTCTGGCTGCTCTCCGCGAGAGATACACTACAGGTCGTCGCGGCGCTGCTCAGTCGGCTGGCACTTCTCGCTGGAACTCGCTGTCGACGGCGTGAACCTCCCCCCAAGGTTTGCGATGGAACTCCTGCGCTGCTACTGACACTCATCCAGTTCGGCCAGCCTGATAAGACACGCACATACACACTCTCTCAGCCATCCTTCTCTTGCTTTCCTCTTCTCCCTCTACTCTCTCAGTCTCCTCCTTGACCCTTTTCTTTTTCTTCTGCCCCGGAGGCTTGACCTGCTGCTGCTGCTCGGCGGGCTACCACAGCAAAAAAGTCCGCGGCCATGGATATCAGGGACCTGATCACACCAAGCTCCAGCAGACAGGAGAAGGCTGTTCGCTCGCCTGCCTCTGTGCAGTCGCCTCGCCCTCGCTCGCACCGAGGGAACACGCCGCAGACAACATGGGCCGGCAGCGGAGGCGTTCACGGCAACGGGACAGGTCCAAGGCAGACACAGACGCAGGCGCAGACGCAGGCACAACAGGTACAGGTACAACAGGCACAACAACAACAACAGCCGCAGGCTCAGGCTCAGACTCAGGCTCAGGCTCAGATTCACACTCCCAACAGCGGCCGTGGGCCCCAGACGCCCTCTACACCCGGCATAGACGCCCTCGTCGAGGCTGCGCACATCAAGAGAGCCGAGCCGTCGCCTTCGACTGCCTTCCCCATCGTGCCGCCGGCCGCCACACAGCACAGCACGCCAACTCCGCGGCCGTCGGGGTACGACGGCGCTGAACCCGTTGCCGATGCGCCCAGACGTGAGTTCAGCAGCACGTGTCTCAGCCCAGAAGCCCAGCGGACGGCGGCTCAGCTGTACAGCAACATCCAGAAGAACCACTACGCATACGAGGACCGCGTCAATTTCATCCGTCTACTGCACCAGGGCTTTGTTGACCACATCTACCCGCCAGCCTCGCCCGACTCGCACGGCGATCCCCACCGCTTCGACGTGCTCAAGGATCTCAAGGCTGCCCGGGAGGAGCTCGATCACCTGTTCGCCATCGGAGAGGATCTCTGGGCCGAATGGATCCAGGACGAGAGCCTGCTCGCCCGCACCGTCAACGAGCGCATCGCCGTCATGGAGCTCTGTCGCCGCTCTGTCGAGGAGGAGTACGGCAGCACAAAGCTCTGGGTCATATACGGTGAGTGGATGCTCTACCTTTACAAGGCCTCGTCCGGCGACAGAGATGGCGCCGGCCGCGGCCACTGGTCCGACGAAGACAGGATCATCGGCCGCGAGGTCTTCACCTGGCAGTCCGTCGTCGAAGTGTGGAAGACCGGAGCCGATGCTACAAAGTGGCGCATCAACGACAGCCATCTCGTCTGGAACCGCTACCTCGAGCTGCTCATCCAGGATGTCGACGCCTCCCCCTCGCAGGACCGCGTCTCCCAGCTCCGTCTGCTCTTCGAGAGCCGGCTGCAGACCCCCCACGCCGGCTGGGACGACACCTTCCAGCTCTTCTCCAGCTTCGTCTCCAAGTACTACAACGCCAGCTACGAGGACGTCATGGTCGATGCCAGGAGCAAGGCTGCCGAGGCAAAGGCCATGTACGCCGCCCGCGACACCCGAGAAGCAGCCCTACACAGAACCTTCGAGCTCAAGGACACCAATGCCGAGTGGACCGCCTTCCAGGAGTATCTCGACTGGGAGCTCTCCAAGCCACCCCGGAGAAAGGGACAGCAGCAGCCTCTCCGTCTGGAACTGATCACCTCGCTCTACCAGCGCGCCGTCCTCCGCTTCCCTACCGACGCTACTCTCTGGGAAGACTACGTCATGTTCCTTATCGATGAATCCATGGACGGGCCCATGGGCATCTCACCCATCCCTGTGATCGAGCGCGCAACCCGCCACTGCCCTTGGTCTGGCGCCCTGTGGTCGCAGCTCTTCGTCAGCGCCGAACGGGCTGGTCTCTCCTTCGCCGAGATCCTCGAGCTCAAGCACAAAGCCACGCGTTCCGGCCTACTCGACGCTGCGGGCATCAATGAGGTCTTGAAAGTCCACACTACCTGGTGTAGTTACCTTCGCCGCTGGGCACTCCAGCCGGAATCCACGGACGAAGATCTTGACGTAGCCGAAGTCGGCATTCGCTCTGCCATCGAATCCGTGCAGGAGCTGGGCGATAAAACCGACAAGGCCGTCCCCAACGATCCACTCTTCCATCTGGAGCGCATCTACATTCGATATCTCAGCGCGCGCGGAAGCTGGGACAGCGCACGCGAGGAGTTTAAACACCTCATTCCCCGCCACGGACACAGTTTCGAGTTCTGGCTGGCCTACTACACCTGGGAGCTTCTCTCATGGAGCAAGTTCATGCCTAGCGATTCTTCAGCCAGTGCGTCGCGACGAATGCCTAACCCGAGCTACGCTACCGCAGTATTGAAACAGGCTCTACAACGGACAGACCTAGACTGGCCAGAGAAGATCATGGACGCCTACATTTCGCACTGTGAACACTACGAAGACGCGGATGAATCTCAACTTGCCATTATCGATGTTCGGAAGGCTATGAAGGCATTGACTAAACGTAGGCAGAGAGAGGCCTTGCAGCAGCAGCAGCAACAGCAACAGCAACAGCAGTACCACCAGCACCAGCAGGTTGCAAACCACCAATATCATCAGGCTCAGTACGCTCAACATGCTCCAGCGGCGGTGGGAGCCCACCCGGAGCCCGTAGAGCAACAACATCCCCATCCCGATGAAGCTCAATCTGCTGGCAAACGGAAACGCGAGGGCGAACCGGAGATGAACGGCACAGTCTCAAAGAAGGCAAAAGGTGGCACCATCCCGTCGGTAGAAGCACCGACTCGAGATCGAGAGCATGCAAGTGTTATAATCAAGAATTTGCCCAAGGATATCCCGCAGGTCAAGATTCGCCAGTTTTTCCGAGACGTAAGATACCACTACTGCTCAGCTCAATGCCACTCACTCACTTGTTCAAAAATAAAAACATACTAACAAACTAAACCAAATAGTGTGGAAAGCTCAATTCCCTTCAGATGCTCCCCGGTGACTCCGGGTCTGCATTGCTCGAGTTTGATACCCACGAAGATGCCCTGGCCGCTGGCACGAAGAACCAAAGGCTTCTAGAAGGCAGCAAAGTGACCGTTGAGCCAGTTACAGACACCACAATCTTTGTAACCAACTTTCCGCCGACAGCGGATGAAAATTATATCCGTGAGCTCTTTCATTCGGTATTCCCTACCCCCAGGTTTCCTTGGTGTCCCACTTACCTTGCATGATGCTAACATTGACACACGTTTAGTATGGCGAAATTGCCGAAGTGCGATTCCCATCGCTTAAATACAATACGCACCGCCGCTTCTGTTATGTTCAGTTTACTTCTTCCTCATCCGCCTACGCTGCCACTGGCCTTGACAAGAAAGACCTGGGCGAAGGTCTGGAATTGGTGGTCAAAATCTCTGACCCTTCGCAGCGACAGGCTCGGTCTGGCGCGTACGAGGAAGGTAGGGAGATATATGTGTGTAACATACCATACAAGACCACAGAGGGAGACCTTGTAGAACTGTTCACCGCATACGGGGATGTAGAGTCCGTTAGAATACCCACCAAGGTGAATGGAGAGACTCGAGGTTTTGCTTTCGTTAGCTTTGCTACAAAGGTAAGTTACACCTGGCAATTCTTTTCTTTTTTTTTTTTTTTTTCAGCCATTTTATCAGGCCAGAAGACTGGATATTCTAACTTGGAACAGGATCAATCGACCGCTGCCCTGGCTCTGAACGAGAAGACGTTCAAAGGCCGAGAGCTAAATGTTCGGCTTTCGACCAGCACGGGAGCAAAACGACACCAAAATACAATTGTCTCTCGGTCCGAATCACCAGCCACCAACGCCCAGCGTAACGGAACGAGCACAGCCTCGCCGCCACCAGGCTCATTGGTTGATGGCCACATCAAGCCCAAAGGTGACCGCCACATACGCACCCTAGCCTTGATGAACGTCCCCGACACGGTGAACGATGCCCGCATTCGTGCTCTCGCAGAGCCACACGGTGCACTGGTGAAGATAAACCTGCGCCCCGACCACCAAGGTGCTATTGTAGAGTTTACCAACACACACGATGCAGGAATAGCATCGCTGGCCCTTGAGGGATACGAGATTACACCTGGGAGGTTCATCCGCGTTGGCTCGGTGAAAGAGATGCTGCAGCAAAAGGCAGAACACAAGGTTGATAGAATACCTGTTGGCAAGGAAAAAGGGAAAGCCAGCGGTGCCACGGCCTCCAGCAGCGGCGCTGCTGGCGGGAGCAAAATGATGACACAGCCATCTGCACCGATAAGACGACCAAACCAGTCCTCTGGCAGCGGCCGCAGAGGCGGATTAGGGGTTAAGCGCGGCGGATCCAGTATGCCTTCCCGAGGCAAACCATCCGGTGCAACAACGAATCATCATGATGATACCGACGGCCAGAAATCGAATCAGAACCAGTCCGAATCCACGACGACACGGAATAAGACGAATGACGACTTTCGAGCAATGTTATCACAGCCCAAGTGAGGCTGGCTGATTATAACAGACCTATACCCACCCACATATTCTTGTTCCTACTTATTTTTCCTCACACTCTCCTCTTCTGCATCCACGTCTCCATTTCACTTAACTTCTTTTGCTCGTTTCCCCCGCTTCATCCTCTCTGTTATTCCCCCTATCATCCGGTGGCGCCTTTTACATTTCCTCTCTCCGTTTAGTCTCCTAGCGATGCGAGTTCGCTCTAAAGAAATGCCCATTTAATGCGTTCCTCAAGATAAAAAAATCACTATTCCTGGTACCTACACTGGCCTATTCACAATACGGTGATAAAAACCAGCTGTAGCAGGTGAAAATTATATCCCCCTTCTATCCCCCTTTTGACTTCATACTGCTAACTCAGTCTTACTTGAGTTGACAGCCTCCTTTTTTTTTTTGCTCTTTTTGATCTCCTTTGTTTATTTTTACCGTGTTCATGTCCATATACCGTTATCGTTACTTGCATGATGGAATGGCTTTTTTCTCCTCTGCTTGCGTTCTTCTTCATTCCATCGCTCTTGTGTCTTCCTATCTTGCAGCATCCTACCTCGCAGATCTAGGCAGACAGACAGGCATACAGGCATACAGACACGGATATTGCTTAATTTAACTAATGGTCAAGTCAACATCGGGGACGAAAGTTATGCAATTACTTTGCTGTGTGGCGGTTGTTGGTTGCTGTTGGTGTTGATAGCGGTGGTAGAGGAATAATGTACGATTATCTATCTTCTGCTTGTCCCCTTTTCCCGTCCATTTGCCTAAATGGATGGAAGGAAGACTTGGCTAACTAACTATTTAACGAGTTCTTTATTTCCGACCAAGTCATGTCTGTATATATCTGTATGGTCAATTTTATGTATGGTGTTATAGAGCCGTGAGTACTCCGTACAGAATAAACAGATAACCGTGTCAACTTAACCATTCAAATCCATCCGTCGTGCATCAGAGCTTCCCGGAAAGGATTCAAGCTCACCATCAAGCACCCTGGATAGTTATTATCAATGCTATTAACGACAAGGAACATGCATAGCTAAGTATTCACTTGATCGTGTTAAGTGAGGTCGCCGGCACAAACGCTTCTGTTTTGTTTTTCTGTAACTTGCCTGCCTGGATGTAACAAGCATCACATGATGCGGGCTGGCGTCATGCCATGAAAGGAGGAACGAGGAGGTAAACATCGAACAACAGAAGAGAAGACGATAAAGAAGACTTCAAGACTCTCTTGTACAAGACCCAGACTTGTCTTATCGTACGCTTTGAGGACGGTGACGCTGTTGCTGTCCGTTTGATCTAGTTATTTAGTTACCGCTGCGAGGATCCATCAGACCAACCTGCCCATCGTGGACTCGCATCTGGTGCCCGGGGAAGGGCGAAAAAACTACACGGGCTTCTTTACAAAGACCATTCTCTATTCCTTTACTCTGTTCTTCTTCCTGATAGGTGTGTTCTTCTCTCGTTAGTCGGTCGGTCGGTCATTTGGCGTGGCACAGGGACAGGCGCATATGCTGACACCACGATGTATGATAGCTTCGTCGCTCACGCTGGTGTCCATCTTTGTTCCAAAATGGCTTGGTTACTATAGCGAGACGGTGAGCTAGGGACGCTCCATTGCACCCTTTTTTTACTACATCCAGGCTGGGCAGGCAATGTAGCTAATGCCAGCTCGACTTTGACAGCCCTCTGGCCAGCAGTTCTACCTCACATACGGTTTGACAAGACGGTGCTCGTCCGAATCCCCCGGATGCGACGCTTTCCCAAAGTATGAAGACTGTCAAGCAGACAACTCCATGTTTGGAGTCAGTATCAATCGCTTCAGTGGCTCTGGATCGGACCTTTTCGCCGACCGTGCGATATCCAACCCGATATTCTGCTCAATGTGGCGTTCCGTTGGATTCCTGATATCCCTTGCTGTTGTCCTCGAGGGGATGACTTTTGTGGCATTCATCGTGATACTGGCAGGAGGTAAACAGATGAGGGAAACAGGTTGGAAGCTGCTGGCGGTGTTTCTGGTCCTGATTGGCCTTGTTCAGGCAGGTGGAATGGGTCTGGTGGTGAGTCCTTCTTCACCCCCACACATGATAGATATATAATTGCCTTGCTATTACCTCCCGACGGAGCAAAGCACCCCCCAGGTAGATAAGATCAATGGCGAATACTGACTCGAGTGGGTAGTCATATCTATTCGACAACGACGATCGCTTCTACCCTGGATGGAAGCTCGACGACTCGTGGATCCTGTGTACCGTCAGTATGTGCCTGATGCTGGTCAACGCGGTGGCGATGTACACGATAGCCCGAGTGCTACCGAACGAAGGCGGCTATGAGCTGATAGCCGACCACGACTAATGTCGAACCCAGCCGACCTTTTTCATGTCGTTCTCCCTTCTTTTTTATCTGCTCTTTTCCTCTTAATCTTCAGCTTTGAGGTTTTTATATTCCCTTTTTGGGCGTTGTCGCTTAAGGTTTCAAGTGGACACTATATTATGTAATCAATTACGGATTAATATATACTCCGACCCCGTTCCCTTTTCGGAAGTGGGCGATTTTGTGAACTTCAACTTCGACTTCGACTTTTCTTCTTCTTCCTCTCATCGTCTTCGTTTCTTCCGTCTTGATACCTCAGTAAAACACATCGACAGCGAGGATATCTCCTTGAAATCACAGAGCGGCTGGGTTAATGACGGCTTTTTCAGGCGATGGTCGATCATCGGGCCGGCGTTTCAGTTCCAAACCCAGAGTCCTCTCCGTGGTGGTTCCTGAAAGGTTGTCAAGACTAGATGTCGATATTCGTCCGGAAGAGCTGCTGGCTGCTTGTTGATCTCTGTCCATCACATATTGTTGCAAGGCCACTTTCTGCGCTTACAACGGCGCAGTTGCCTGCCTCGTGATGGTGTTCGGTCCTGGTGGGGAGGAGAGCCAGGATCAGTTGCAGCCAAGGATGGTCGGACGGAGCAAGGTGAGCTTTTCGCTGACGTTTCATCCCGGGGTCCCTGGCTATACCCCAGACCTTCCTGCACGCAACGCGTGGAGGTTCGGTCTGTTTCGGCTTTCTATACCCCAAAGGAGAGACTCTCTGTTTAAAAGAAATAATGCTGGTAGCCGTCCCATAACAGGCCTGTTCCTCTCAGATAGAGTGCAAAATACCCCTTAGGCACTCCTAGGGAAGTGTCCAGCCCTCCCGTGTCCTCTAGGTTACACTATCCATACGGAAGTGACACGGAAAAATATACAAGTCCTTGTATATTCACTACGGAGTTTAAGCATGGATATTAAACTTATGATCAGCCGCCTCTCACCCTATCACGGCCTCCTTGGCAGACAGCTCTCGTGTTCCTGGTCATGGAAACTCCTCCTTCACGTCCTTCCTAGCTAGTGGCTGACGGACGTTGATCCTCTGTAACATTGACGATCGGGTGTCTGAACGGAACGTCTCTCGTTGGCCCCGCTGCTCCAGACTGCAACTGCATCAGTCCACTCCTAGGCCTGATTTCTTATTACTCTCTTTCAGGAAGGAAGGGGCACGGGGCGGCCCCGAGTATAAATATAGCGGTCTCAATGCTGCGAAAAGTTATTAAAGCTCATACCTTTTCGCTCCTTTTCTCTCCTTTCCATTCGGTCAGCTGGCAGGATACGAATTCTTTCCATTCTTAGCACATACTTTTTTTCTGTTGTTTTAGTATTCATTCCAGTATGAAGGTCTCTGCCCTAGCCGCTGTTGCTGCCTTTGCAGCCGCCACTGTTGCTGGCCCCGTCCGTCCATCTGGTGATAAGTACTTGATCGAGCTCGGTCCAGGAAAGACCCAATGGGTTACCAAGGACCAGAAGCATCATATGAGGGCTGTATGCTATCTCCGATGAATAATGACGGGAAAAGGAAACTCTTTGCTAATTTATCTAGGCTGGACAAACCTTCATTGATATCACCGATGAATTCGGCACCGGCTTCGTCGCTACCAAGCCTATTGCCGCCAACTACCCCAAGAAGGCTGCCCACTCTTCCATGGTATCCGCTATGATCGCCAACCTCTCCAAGGAGAACCTCATGCGTGACCTACAGGCCATGACTGAGTTCAACAACCGATACTATGAGTCTCAGACTGGTGTTGAGTCTGCCAACTGGCTGATGGAGCAAGTCAAGAAGGCCATCGATGAGTCTGGTGCCCAGGGTGCTAAGGTAGAAAAGATTGAGAACCAATTCAACCAATTCAACATCATTGCTACCATTCCCGGGTCATCTGAGTCAACCGTTGTTGTTGGAGCTCACCAGGACAGTATCAACCAGGAGGATCCCCAGGGCGGCCGTGCCCCAGGTGCCGACGATAATGGAAGCGGATCTGTTGTTGTTCTTGAGGCTCTCCGAGGTCTTTTGGGCTCCAAGGCCTTCCAGGCTGCTAACAACACCAACACTCTCGAGTTCCACTGGTATGCTGGTGAAGAAGGTGGCCTCTTGGGCTCTAACACCGTCTTCCGCAAGTACAAAAGTGATGGCCGTCAGGTCAAGGCTATGCTTAACCAGGACCTTGCTGGTTTCGCTGGTCAGGGCAAGGAGCAGTTTGGCCTCATTACCGATAACACCAACCAGGAGCTGAACCAATTCTGCAAGATGATTGTTGAGAAAGTAAGTCAACATAACCTACCGGTTCCTTCCATACATAATCGTAAAGTTTCTGTTCTAACATTCATCTCCCACCTAGTACGCCTCTATCCCAATCGTCGACACCGAATGCGGATACGCCTGTTCTGACCACGCCTCTGCCGACCGCAACGGTTTCCCAGCGTCCATGGTTGCGGAGACTACTTTTGAGGGCTCCAACCCACACATTCACTCCGCTGACGACACCATTGAATACCTTAGCTTCGACCACATGCTCGAGCATGCTAAGGTTGCTGTTGGCTTCATGACCGAGCTCGGCATGGCTTCCAACTTGTAAATGGTTCTTCTTGTCAATGACCGTGCTTGTGGATTCTGTCGATTGGAGTCTACAGTTTGAGCAACGTGTCTGTATATAGTTTCCCATCTTTGATGGAATGTACATAGCGAAAATAGGGCTTTACATCTACCTTTGCATCTCCTATATACTTTCAAGCAGACATCTATCTAGTTTATAGCATCTAGATAGACTCTTAGGCATCATGAGTTCATCCATCCATATCTATTGCTACTTTCTATCCATAAAACATAACCTAAATTGCCAAGGTGATAATCCCCCTATGGATGTGTCAGTGCACTAATTGAGACCTTGTACTTTGATGGTCAAATCCTCCTCTGGCTCCTCAGGGGCATCGGATCGTGTCTCTATCCGAACGAGAACAGGGATAACAGCACCGGTCTGCAATCCAAAGTCACGATGGCCAATGACATTAAGGATAGACCTGATAGCTCCGCCATGGGCGGTGAGGGACATGAATGTGCTTCTATCATGAGAAAAGATGTCATCAAGCAATTTCTTCAAACGGACATCTCGATCGGAGTCTGATTCTCGAATTTCAGGGTCCCATAACGTGTCCTTTTGTGTAAACCCAGGCTCTATTTTGTATGTTGCGTACGTGCTTTCGATGTGGTCCTTGGAGCTGCGTCTATCACATGTATGTACTCCGAGTGTTTCCCGGAGAAGCTATCAACATCTTTAGCATATCAAACCACATAAAGAGCGTGGCGACAAGCGGGTACCAACTCACCTCCTTTACAGTTGGAATAAACGGATGAGACGGAGGAAGTTGAAGTTCACTGAAAGTGACCTTTGCAGTAGCAAGACACCGATCTAACGGACTGGTATAATACGCCTCTGGGAGAGGGATGGAGTTCTTCATCTGAGCAGCCCATGTATCTCGGGCAACTTTCGCTTGGCTGACCCCTTCTTCAGTTAAATGGGCATCCGACCAAGTTATGGTCCCGTTGCCGTCTAATTTCGACCAGTAGTCCTATCAAATGTCACTACGCAAAAAAGCCCAAGCGGAGGTAAATGAAACTTACATCCCAGGCTTTGGTTCCGTAGTAAGCCTCCGCCACGTTATGAAATCCCTGGCCATGTCTTCCCATGAAGAGGACGGCGAAGCGAACGTTTGAAGCGGTATGCTGATTCAAGGAGCGCACTTTATGTTCGAATCTTGCCCAGGGAAGCTTCTTGAGCTCTATTTCCAAGGTCTCGTCCGTATCGTAGGCTTGATCGATCAACCCGAAGCCTTCCTTCGCCTGGATATACTTGTTATAAAGGTGTCGTTGAGAGCAAAGAGATAGATACATACGTAGTCAAAGGTTTTGGGGTCGATGGCCGGATCATCTTGCAAGAAATATCCCGGTACAGTCGAGTACAGAATTTGTGGGACAGTAGCAGAGTCCCCCATTGCGAGAGTAAGGAATGAAGTGGCTAGGAGAATGAACCCCGGAAGATGCCTGCTGGCCATGAAGTACGTCCTATCTTGATATCCACGGGGTAACGGTGGATAGCCAAATAGACGGCGAGTCTATGCTGATCGCAAACCAAAGGTCTAAAGATACAGAGCCATGCATATAGATATATCGAGTAATATACGTGAAAGTGGAATAATTATGGATGATACGATGTTGGTATCTACGAAGTGTCGCTGGACGTAGAGTTTAAGTATATTTGACTAACCTTGGTGGCTGGACTAACAACGGATGCCAAGACTAGTTAATCTACAATGCGTAACGATGAGTTGTCTACACGTGGAGATGGCAAGAGAGGAAACTGTCGAGGGAAAAGGTGCTTTTGATTCAATCTCAGCGCGAGAGACGAGAGACCCCCCGTCTTATATAGCTCTAAGCATCTATACTTGGGGGAAGGTAGACGTAGTTAAACATCGATCAAGCAAAAAAGCAAGCTATTCAAAGTGACGATGCCCGAAGTTGAAACAAAACTAAACAGTAGGAAGCAGGGTGAACTAAGTTAAAGTAAATGGAATAGATATACATAACAAACGCTTCAAGCGAAAAGAACAAACAGGAATGAGTAGAAAAAAAGCCGAGAGCGAAACTGGTTATCAAATCGATGAAACCGTCTCAAGCTCCATCAGCGAATGCAAGACTTTTCTGTAGCCTCTTCGAAGATTAAGCCAAAGCACCTTTGAAAATCGCCGATAGCACTAGCATGCTTAACCATATGAAGCACCAAAGGGCGAATTCGCGTTGTCGCGAGGTAGCATGTTTCAATTGTGGACGCACGCTGTTGCCGATGTAGGCTTGTATATACCATCGTACCCCGGTGTAGGCAGACGATATCGTAGAGATTGATGGCTGGAGAAGACTCGAAGGTGTTGACCCGGTGCTATACTTGTCTTGAGTGGCACTGTAGCTGCTCGGTAGCTGAGTGTTTCTCATAGCAGCGGCAACTGCGAGTTGTGTGGCACACCAGAGCTGGGCGGATGCGTTGGTACAACAAATGTTGCGCATGTTTTCTCCGCTGGCACCTGCACTTGACATGGTCGATGGCAACATCGAGCTGCATTCTCTGCGGCTGCGATTGGAGATGTTCGTGTGTTTCTGTTTATCTCTAAAACAGTCCTGGTTGTCACGAAGATGCAGGTAGGACGAAATCTGCGATAGTCTTGAAATCCTTGAGCCACCTATATTGTCTATATTGGTGCCCTGGCTCTGGCTGTTCGTTAGAAGTTGGTCATGCGTAGATTGCCAAGTTCCATCGGGGAACACGAGCAAGGCGGTATTGTTGACGGCACGACGACCTTGGTCTCTGTTGACCAGGTGCATAGTGAGAATATGCTGGCGATGTGCGTTGAAAGACTCTACGCCTCTGTTGCATCCTGGTCGGCAGCCATCATCAGGACGAGAGCGGACATTGGCGTTGTTGTCCAAAACTCCCTGGAGGACGATTGACATTCCCACGTTGCCGGTGTTCGTAGGCAGAGTAGAGACACGTTCGCTCGAGGCTCCTCTGTCGCGAGTTACGCCCTTATCGTGCGAGCTGCCTATATCATGGCCATTGTCATGGCGGTGATCGAGTTTGCCTTGCTGTTGCAGCAAGTATGACGCGCTGCTGGCCATGCTGGCCATACTGGCCTCGCCCTTGACAGCGCTGCCAGGCCTGTTGTTCCTGATCAGGAACTCGCCATCGTGGCCAATGTTTGGCCAATTATCCTCTCCGGGCGTTGGTGGGAGGGCATTGCGGGCGCCACGGGCGCCAGGAACACGCCGAAGTGACGATGCTTTGCGGACAGAGCTGCGGCTCTTAACGTTGGACAGGATGCTGATGGCAGCATCAGTGCCAGTGCCGGTGCCTGCACCCGTTTGGGGTGAAGAGGAGGCGATCGTCGCTGCAGTAGCAGCAGAAGTAAGTGGGATTGCCTTGTCAATGCAAGTGCACCTCTTGTGCTGCTTCTTGTGCTTTTCGCAAGCACCCTGGTTGCGGACAGCCAGGTACCGCTGGCGCTGGGTCTCTGTCCGTGGACGGTGTTTCCTTGGGAGAGAGGTAGCGGTGTTCATGTTGAGATCCATGACAAGCTCGATACCTCCGGAAGGAGGAGCTGGAGCCGGAGCCGGAGGAGAAGGCTGCTGGGACTGAGGTCGAGACTGGTCCAAGGTGGGGGATTGGGATGGCACGGAAGACCTAGCCGATTGAGGTTGAGAGTAGAATTCCGTGAAGCCCTCCGAGGGCGAGCTGGTGGAGAAGCTACTGGCGCCAGACGAGCTGTGCTGAGAGGACATGGACACATGGTTAGCATTGAACCAGGCAGCGGAATTGTCAATAGTAGCGGCTGTGCTATCAGCACCCGAATTGAGGGCCGCCACTGCCTCGTTGCAAGTGTCTCGTAGACGCTCAAGGTAGAGGGCAATGGAGGCGTCTCTCTGCTTCTGCTTGCGAGAGATTGGTCGTGGATCAGCAGCCGCTCTGGCGCGAGCAAGGTCCTTGAAGGCGGACGCAACTTGCTCGAAGACGAGTTCACAGTTGTCTCCGGCAAGTGGCTCGGGGGTAGTCTGAGCCGAGAAGGAAGAAGAAGAGGAAGAAGAAGCGTTGCTGCTGTTGTTGACTGTTGAGTCGAGGGTGCCGAAAGAGCTGTTGACTTCGGTGCCCAAGAAGGACGGCATCTCGCTGTCGGGGAAAGCGAGGTTCGACGAGATGTCCAGCATATCCGGAGAGACGGTAAGATCGCCGCTGCTGCTGGCCTGGCCGTCCTCTGGAAGAGAGCAGTCGGCGAGCATGGAGTCGAAGGCGTTTGGAGTAGCCGTGGCCTGCGAGACAGCCGTGTTGAGGGCGTCAAAGTCGTCCCACGAGCTGGGCGCAGCCATCATCAGCGCCTCGTCCAGCACGCCGTCCATCCACGGCTCCATCGCTGGCTCGTTGAACATGGGCTCAGCGTAGCCGAAGCCGTCTGGGGTGACCATGTCGGCCATGCGCTCGTCGACACAGCCAAAAGCAAAGGTCATTGATTCAGCCATTGGCTCTATATCTCCTGCTCGCGGGGTATTATGAATTGCGGTTATTGTGTTTTGATTATTATTATATAGTTATAGTCCGTCGGCTGCGATCAACTCAGCTCTCGACTGAATGGCCCGCGGTATACTCTGCGTAAGCGCTGCGGAGCCCGGTCAGCGAGTGACTCAAAGGAGAACCAGCCCTGCAGTCAGCGAACCCGAGTCTGACAGCAGCGGAAGACGCGAGGCGAAGACACGACAAGAAGCCGGACGAAGAAGAAGACGAAGACGAAGCTCGAGATGATGAAGGAGGAAGAAGAAGAAGAAAAGTCGAAGTTGTGAAGTTCGAGGAAAGTCGAGAAAGTCGAAGTTCGCAGAGAAACCACGTGAATTTGGCCCAAAAGGGAAGTCCGCCAGCAGGCGCAGTGCGAGAAGCGCTAAACCGCTTTGGGACTCCGACGGGCGGAGCAGTCGATGTTTTGCGACTTCTGGCTGCGTACAAACTTTGCTGGGAGGCGAAGTACCGCGACATAGCGGGTGTTAGTCATCTCAGCCGCATGATGACGTAAGGGATAAAAATAAACATCAGCCCCTTTTTTACGACGTCAAACTCAACGTCGACATCAACATCCAGACATCAAAGGAGGAAGATGAAGATGAAGGGGTAAAAAGAGAGGCAAAAGGAGAGACAAGTAGAGATGGTGATATGAGTGGGGTGCAGATGGCTAAGACAGTGGTGATTTCTTTGTGGTAAGATCTCCTGTGTAGACAAACAGCTGAACTACTGATATGTATAGTTAACCGCGGTAGCCTACACTTTCGTCTCAAAGGCCAGCCAGTGAACATTGAATCTGAATAATACCCTACGGTCACCGCTTGTCACATAAATACTATGCAGTCACCGCTGGCAGCTAGTGAATCTCCTCTGTGACTGTAGATAACCCGGACGGTGGCAGGGTAGTGACTCTATTAAAAGAAAACATGCCCACCTGGAGAGCGATAGTGACAGATTACGCTACTAAATACCCAAGGTACCCAACTACGGTCACACTTATGTCTGTGAATCCAGCCTGTTCCCGTAGATTACTGCGGATTACTATGGAAAGCAGCAAACAGTGACATATATTATTAAATAATATCGGTCACCTACGCAGAGATAGTAACAGCTTACTACTTACTCTCTTAAAATTGGTGAATAGTATCTGCCGCCGTGACTAAGTACAGTTAATGTCGACGCCCGCTTCCTTGCCATGCGGGCCCTGGAAAGCTATAAAGCCCCCTTCTCTCCCTTCTAAATTCTTCTTCTTCTTCTTCCTTCCTTCCTATCATCATCCTCTTCTCCTTCTTATTTTTCTCCTGGCTTCCTATTCTTTATCCAACTGTCTGGCTATGGGTTTGAAACATCTACTTTGGAACAGCATTACTATCATGCCTTTTACTCCTCCACTTCCTCCCGCATAGTGAAATATCTATCTTGAATCTATGGCTCCCCTTTATTATATATACTTTGCTATACAGCATACTATATGCCAACAGGATCACCTCTTGTTATCCTCAAATTGCTGTTCCTGTCAGCTCCCGCTGAGCCGGGGAGTAAGATACCTCCCTTGTGGAAAGGCTTTTATATGCGCAGTACAGCTCAGACAAACATAGGGCCATACTTATCCGGCCGCTACTCCTACCACCCCCCGTTACAGAGTCCAGATTGGTACGCGAGGAAAGTACCTCAAAACGCAAGGCGCCCTTATGTATGGCAAACTCATTCATGCCTACACTCTTACACAACTACATACTCCCCTCGATTCGATAAGCTGCAGCTCTACCATATACGCTCATACATACCAAAAATACCCTTGACTAAGGGCGCATTACTTTCAACGACACTCCAGCAAGCCGAAGTCGATAATATGTCATTCTCTGGCGCAACTCCAAGCGTCTTCGAGCCTCTCATTGCTCGTCGACTGCTCAATCTCTATGCACTGACGTACAAGGAGAAGTAATGGAGAAAAATGCGATAAAACACCACCTTTCAAAGACGCCGGCACAAGCGTTGTCGCTAATGAGCTCATGTTGATTCCTTACTTTGACTTTGAAGAATTTGTCATGCTCACAGGATTCAAGTTTCGAAACAAATTGCCGCAAGGTGGATGGCCACCGGCGCCGAATTATCGGCCATTGAACCTATCGTGCGAATTTTTTGCAAAGGTCATAACTTACGCCTCTCACAGAACGTTAGCTCAGTGCACTTGACTCATAAAGACTGAGTTAACTGCATTGCTGCTGTTATGCTGGTTTCAAAACCACGACATGAACGGTAACATTATGCAAATATATATATATCGGCTAAGTGGAAGGCTCCTGCAAATAAGACAAAAATAATGCGGTTATACCAATAAATCTCTTGCACAGCTCTTGTGCCAAAAGGCTGAATATCACGAGCAAGGCAATGTCAAATGCATATCGCAGCGCACAGAAAGGATAGCTATTCCAGCACATACTCGAGGCAATAGATATTTTTTATAGGGAAAATCCTAGTGTTAGGGCAGCTAGTGGCTGTCTTGAATACTTCAGCTTATACCTATGTCCGCTGTCTATTACACTGGCATTTTGAACAGGTCATAGCCTAAAGATGGCTTATTGTTTGATACAGCTCCGCAAGAAAGCGGAAAAGACAATTAATGAGGCACGTCACCTAGCCCAGAACTTGATCAACGTAGTGGCTACAGCTTTTCATGTCCACAGAGGGCCCCCATTCATACCAATGCATTTCAGCAGAATCTTATCACAATGCAGGTGGCGAGGTTGCAGAATATGTATGCAAAAGGGTATTTCACACACCGCTACGGTTGGCTGCCAATAAGCTGATAGCAATCACATCAGTGCATCTCATCTTCCACATCTGAGAGGGACATCAGGTTAATCCCTTTCTACTTTGCCTGTTATAGGGGTTCCCCAGAGGATCAAGGCAGCCTTTCAAGCATTATCACTCAACATTGAGGTTGGATACACGAAAGAAATGTGCTCATTCAATATCCATCATGGCAGCTGTTGCCTCGATCCAGACGAGTGTGGACATATATGATCAAAAGAATGCTTGCAGGGTATCTTACTGCCATGTTATGGGTCAGTAGCTCTCATTGCCTTGATACTGGCAATTGCTTGTGGGAGAAAGCCCCGTCAATACCTTCCTTCTCCCGGTTACTGTGATTGTCGCTGTGTCTTCCCTGGTTTTTGGTGAGAATGGCCGCCACCAGGACCAAAATGGTCATTAATGGAAGCTCAACCTTTACACAGGTTATGAACACAGCTCTCGATGGGTCAAGTATTGTTACTAAGAGCTCGGAGACCCAAGCTTTCTCGACGAGAATGACTATTAGCTTAGGACCACGGTTCAACAGCAACGCAACCACCATGACATTGGTGTCCCTTTCAAAGCAGAGACTCGCATGTCACATGAATTAGCACAGAAGCAACGGCTTTTTTTGGCATACAAGTGACCCGGATAATTTACCTATACCTCCATGATACCAACAAGAGGTCATCTTTAAGGCTCTATAAACACATGGCCGTATCGGGTTTATCCAGGCGCGGACTATCGAGATAGCCTTCAGAGCCATTGCCCCAACTTACATAAAGGCTATATCATACGAGCCAGAGATTATATGGGGCAGATACCCACTTACTGTGGCATATTTTTAAATACACCCATCCACGATACTTTATTAGAGGCGAACATACTGGCAGATATTCTCTCTTTTGGTTCAACACACTGCCTGCCTCCGTCGGTGGTTATAAAAGCTATAACAACATAGAGGCTTCACTGTTGGCAGAACTTCTCTCATTTTGCTCAACACATCCTAAACTTCTATATGAAGCAGCGTAATACACGATACGGCATCATCTTGACTAATACTGATGTCTCTGTACTACGGAGTTTAAAGGGCCTCCTACGCATGAGACAAGCGTAGGAGCCGTTTGAGGTGCAAGAGCTTTTACAGCGAGATATTACACATACAGCAGTAAGAGATATGGGGGCTATCAATGATGGAACCAACATATATCGCCACCGCTTCCATAGAATGGTGATTGACTATAGCGACAGAGAGCAAGTATATATTGATATACAGATCAAGATGCTCTCCCCAAACTATATATGGGTAGTGACGCCATATGCATGTGGAAGTTACAGTGAAGCTACATTGGACCTCTGCTACTATACAAAGTTGATATACACGGATGGATGGAGGATAATTCAGCCATTACCCTATATCTATTGGCCTACTGCTAATAGATACTCGCTGGAATATATAGAGGAGGTGTTCTTGCCCACAGGATGCACTGATAGTCTTCTCTGTAGCCGGCTGTCGGGCAGTACTAGCCAAAGAGTTATGATACCATAGCAGTTACAATTGCTAACGGAAAGGCTCTTGGTTTGCTCAGCATACTTCCTTGGTTGGCTATAAAGGAATAATATTATAAGGGTTACCGTGCTGGCAGAGGCTCTCTCTTTTTGTTCAACACATTGCCTCTGCCGGTTATAAAAGCTATACCATTGCATCCAACGTTATTAACAGACTCTCTCTTTTAGTTCAACACACTGGCCCCGGTGGTTATATAAGGGAATATAAGAAAAAATACCCCTGTGAACAGCTCTCTTTCCGTTCAACACATTGCGTTCGGGGATATTAAACAATAGCAGATTCATTATGCTATATAGTTGACAAATGTCTCTCTTTTTGTTCAACACACTGTCCTTGGGAAATACTATACAATTCTTCAAGAATTTGACAACTTTTACCCAGATAGAGGCCCTAAAATAACTGTCAATATTCAAGACGGCATCCTTATCCTCGAAACCATCGTTGAGAACCCACATGAGGTAGTAGTCAGGTTGACAGACGAGGTCTCTTATTGCTATGGCTGTCATATCTATGAGGTGGGTTTAGCCATACCTCACTAGTTCTATTTTCTGATTTGTCCTGCTAATATTCCTATCCCTAATGGTACTTAGAGCGACGACTTATCCTAGTTCTTCCAGCATAGAAGTCTGCCAACCACCTCTTAAAAGTTGCGTGACTTGCCCAACATTAAACTAATTCGCAAAGAGCCAGAAATGATATATCCGGACCATTAACGTTATCACCGCTTGCAAGCCAGTTCGACAGCCATGCCGACCCCCGTTTCACAAGTCTCCAACTCAGACACATACCAGAAACAGTTTGCCAAATGGCAAGCTGCCCTGCGAGCTGAATTTATGGCTCAAGAAGTCTATTCAGAACGAAGGCAAGGCAAACGCGGGTAGAAGTGCGCCATCGAGCGCTTGCCATCTCCATTTGGGGTTTATACACACAGACGACTTAGATAACTACTTTAAGTGAACCGAGGTTATATCCTTATTAAATAACTGCAATGGGGCCTCGAAGGAGTCTATTTTAATTGGACAAATCATTGACACCATGTTGGACAGCCATCACTCTGGAATGCTGTTGGGTGAAAATGCACCCCAGAAAAGTGCAGCGAAGATTGATGTGCTGCGATTTAGATCTTGGTGTTTACTGCAAGTTATTTAAAAAAGCCCGACTATATTCATATTAGCCCAATAGACGGATACAGGCGTTAAGATAGAGTCAGAAAACATACACCGAGCAATTTGTGAAGTAGCCTTCTAACCACCGGGACGATGCCACTAGCGGCTGCCCAATGTATGGCTGCCCACCCAGGTCTGTAGCAGTTGCTCCTTCGCCTCAAATCGGACTTGGTAGCGGCATCGATCAAATAGAGAGCTATCTGGCAGTTCAAGGGCAAGGGTCTCATGCCTTCTTCCGGATCTGCCGCTTTGGATGTTTTTTTGTATCACTGAAAGATGGATTGGCGCCCAAGTTGTCCAGCTCAGCTTTGATCACAGTTCCAACTAATCCGGACGAGAAGGAATATATTCGATAGAGTAGTTAAGTATAGAGGCGACTATTAAAGGCGGGGCTTTAATCTCTGAGATCATAGAAGCTACCTTATAAAAGAGCTTACTTATTATTATAGGTAATTGTAACTGCGTCAGCGCTTTAGGTACTACTCTAAGTAGTAGTTATAGCTACTTAACTAGCCTCCAGGGCCTTGCTATTAATAATATAATCTCCCTAACTATTATTACCGGTACTAGTACTAGTTATTCAAAAGGGCAAATTCAAAAGCCTGCTTGATTCCACGAGCTCGTCTAATCCACAGCGCCAGGCGGATAAATTGAAGAAGATATTCGTACATTAGCTTGTTTGATAGCTTTTCTAACACATGGTGGATAGCTCATCTGAGTCTCATCTCCGATCGCTCTTCTCCCGTTACGGTACAGTTCAGACATGCATTGGACGCTTTGATTGACCGAGACCAGGTCCATCGTCAAACTGCAGCAAGTGTAGTAAAGCATATTGCTTTGGGCGTGGTTGGACTGGGATGCGATCACCCAGGGGGCCAACGGTTCCCATCTCGGTACCACCACTGGGATCTGTAGGATAGCTGCATGTAACACCATAATTGGAGCAGTTCCGGCAGCCAGGCCTCATTTAAACTTATTTGCAATCTTCTGTATCAAAGGTTCAAGGGTATCCGGAGGAACAAGGGAATGACATGATTGAGCAAGAGAGGCAAGGAAACAGTCTTTCCACCAGCTCCATAGGTAATGACCTCTCCAAGAAAAGCGTTGGTGAATAAGAATGTAGCAATCAGAACAACAATTATTCCCCAGTTTCTCTACAAGACTGGTATAAGGCCCAAAAGACCGACAACTACGAATACGACCGTCTTTTGGAGATAGTCAAGCACGATTTGGAGTCTTTGGAGTTCAACATCTACCACACTTGGATGAAGGGATTGAAGAAGAAGCTCTTCAAGATGGGAAGTTACGTGCCTGGAAAGATACGAGTGAGAACCCGACTGCTCACCAAGGAGGACGGCAAACCACCCTCCAACACCAATAATCTCAAGAAACTCAATCTGGACGGAAGATAATTGTCCCAGGTCAACTTTCATTAGCCGTTAACAGCATATTTTCTTTCGGAACTGCTGGCTACGCATCAGATCGAGGAGGTTAAGAGTGAATGCATCACCGCGTATACTGAACTCCAATAGATTCTCTAGGTCAGCAATAACCCCGGAGCTGTATTTAAAAGCCATGGCAAGCCGTGGGAGGAAGCCGGGGTCTCCAGGTGATTGATTAATTAGATATTTAATTGCAAATACAGCTTCAGCTTTTTTTCCAAGAGGCCGCAAGCAGGATGTATACTACTCAAGAAGTACATTTTATGGACTACATAGTACTAATTTTCGTTTTAAATCCCCTATTGTTACCTGCGTTGTATATAGGTAATGAAAAATGTGAATAACTTCATGGAGTGAAAATAAATGCCTTTGATCTTGCCTCAAGAGAAACTGAGACAAGTTATCTTACTACGGATAGCCAAACTGGCCAATAGTGTCTACTCATGTAAGAAAAAGGTGGATTAGGGCATACTAATCGATGGTGGACATGGAATATTGATGGGTCGAATGAAAGCTAACTATTAAAAATTATAAAACACGATTAAAAAGACAGGATAAAGCACATGCTTTTCCTCATAAATACTAAGATGCCACAACACTAAGGTTTCGGTTGGTAGAGTAGAATGCAAGAAACCACGAGGATTATGCGTATAGACACCCGAAAATCCTTGTATACTTGAAAATTTTCAATCCCACCCCCTTCCAATCGGGTTACAAGACCAAAGACAGGTATAACCTTTACTTTGGGCATAGGTAACATATATTAGAACCCATCGTAGCCTGAAACCCGGCAAATCTTATACCTGGGACATCGTTGGCGTTTGTCCACGGTTGGGTGATGTGCGTTGGCGGTCTCCACCTCCGGAGTAGCGCTGTTTGACACGCCAGAGGGAATATAGGGTGGACAGCAAAAAGGCGAACCACAAGAACCACAAGAATGCAGTGGCTGCCTGACCTTCACGGCAAGTTTTCTCCAGGGATTTCGATCCTCTGCTCACCGGGTTGGTGGAGGTGTATGCCTGTTTCAATGTTAGAACAATAGGTTGGCAACTTGAAGTATCGCCGTTCACATACCCTGTTAGAACAACTATGCACGTGCTGTCTGGCAGGAAGAGCAATAGCTCCGCAGAAGGCAAAGACACAGCAGAGGGCATCGATAATGAACGTTAGGACAGGATGGAACATGACCGTGTCGCTGAGTGATGCCGGAATAAGATAGAGTAAGGACAACAAGATAAATGCTGATACGAATAAATTGTAGTTGACCACTGACGAGCTGCCGCGTATAGCATCGTCAATCATATTTCCTATCAGGGCCATAACAATGACCGCAAGGGCAAGCTACAGATGGGAGGGTCAGTTCCAGCGAATTTTCGTTGGTAAAATCAGATTTAGAGCTGCTATACCTGAATGAACCGAAGGGCCGCGCTGCCCCATTTTGCCGCATCAGGCATTGTGACGATTCAAAGGCCTGGTCTCCTATATAGATTCGAGAAATGCTGATAGCGTTCCGACCTGGGTCTAGAGAGTATATCGGAAGATACAGCAGAGCAAATTCCAGTATTTTCAAGCGTGAAGTAATTGTGAAAATCACAGTATCTGATCAATTATTGCCGGTAATCGTTAGTTGTAGGTTATAAAGAAACTGGGGGGGAAGTGATTTCAAATCCATTCCAGAGGGAATAGACAAAAAGCCGGTCACAGTAAGAAGACGTCATATGGCTCCATATAGAACAGCGCTTTGTTTGTTTTGCGGGCACAAAGAGTTCTATAAGCAGCTCCGCTTCTTCTAGACCAAGTCTGATAGCCACTCTTTTCGCTTGCACACGAGTTGGATACAGCTTAGTAATAAAGTTGGCTATTCGCCTCCGGACAATCATTTATCTATGAGTTTAAATCGACCCGTAGACGTCATCAGAACCTTGAAAACCAGTTGATATCATGTGTAGGCATTTTGCAAAAGTTTTGTTCATTTGATAAAGGTACAAGATTGCTTGTGGGCAGAGATTTGTTGGAATGATGAAGCGCACGCTGGTACATGGGGTATAAATCAACTAACAACGGCCAATTGCGCAACAAGATCAGACGCTACGTCCAAGAAAGGATAAGGGCTCGTCACCTCTTTTTCCTTGTTCCGTATTCGCTTGCTTATTGGTCTCCAATCTGTGGTGGTGTTGTTTTCGTGAGCGACCTGGATGACATTCTGGTAGCCATCACATTTGAAATCCACCATGTAGTTCTTCGACTCGATCTGATATAGTTGGATGTCGATGAAAACCCACACCCCGTAGGAAAGGAGTGCAGGGTGAGACGAATGAGCCGACGATAAGGCGGTACCACCTGCAGCTGCTGCGGTAGCGAGGGCCGCTGCCGACGCTGCCGTCTTATCCTCTGGGTGAAATATACCACCTATTAGACTCACGCGGCGACGGAACTCTTCTAGATCACTGCGGCTAGAGTGAGCGCTGCTTGACGGGCCAGGGGCTAGAACGCCTTGCTTCAATAGCCGCGCACGAATAAACCATAAATCCTTGGGGATATAATAATCTGGTGGCAAGTCAGGATATTTGTGTTGCAATGCCTGCGGAAGTTCCGCTGTCATTTGCGGGGTTCTGCCGCCATCAGAGTCATTCACATCTAGAATAATGTTAGCAATAGTGCGTTGACATCGGTATCGATGTCAAAAAACATACCAGACTCGGCAGGCTGGATTTCCCAAACACCTCCTTCCGCCTGAATTGCCTTGTATAGACACAGCATTGCTTCATAGGGTTGATTCCTAGAACGTATTCCAAACTGCCATTTTCGAGAACGCTTGGGTGGAGGGGCTGCCGGAGCCGTGGTGTTTGGCTTTTGGTATTGTAACTTGTCCAAATCAACTTTGCTGCGTGAATGGGGCCGAAGAGACCGGGCAGTTGCAGCTTGTTCTTCAGGAGAGCGCTCCTTATTAATATCACTCTCGGATTCCTTCCCGTCCGGTTGCAATGATCTACCCCGGTTTTCCTCCAATAACGCATCTTCTTCACCTTCGCGAAGCAGGCTCTTCTCTGCTCGTTGCTTCATTATTTGGTCATGTACATATGGTAAACTAGTTGGTAGAATCCGTACGTGGCTTATTCGTGGAGTGTCCTCTGTTCCTCCGATAGAAGGAGTTTGGGAGGGCGTGCTTGAAGATGTACGCGTCTGGAAAGGGGTTAACGGGGCAAGTGGTGAGTCCTGAGCACCAATGTCAGGATTAGAATTTTGGCCTGGTCGGTAAGATGGAGACGGGCCTGCCCCGAACGGGATAACAGATGGGTGGCTAGCCTCATTTTCAGCGGGGGCTTGTTTTGAAGTTAGCAGAGTAGGATACGAGTAGCAATACAGGGTATATGAAGGGGATTATTACAGTTCATCTGCATCATCTCATTCTCGACCACAATAAAGAACGCGTCCTTTATGGCACTAGGCTCGGGTTTCCTCAAAGCATCCTGGATATCATCCTTGCCATAGCCCATTCTTCGCTCAAGCTTGTTTACTGCGTTCTCATGGATACGCTCCTGTATAGCAGCAGATCTTCCCGGGGCAATTTTACGTGGGTCAATTGCTTTATTCGGGTCCGCACCGGTGCCAACAAAGTCCTCGACCGGTGGCTGTAAATATTTTGGAAGACCTTTTAAAAACCATGGATCCTGTCGTATTTCGGGTATAGAGATTCGATGTACGGGATGGACTTGAAGCATGTGTTTGATGAGATTGGCGGCACCCGAGGATATGTATGATGGCATATGGAAGTTTCCGGCAGATATCTTTTTGAAGAGAGATGGAATGTAGTCATCATCAAAGGGTAGTTTCCCCACCAGAAGCACATAAAGAATGACTCCACAGCTCCATACATCGACTTCTGGCCCCGCGTAAAGCTTGCCAGAGATAACCTCCGGAGCCGCATAATTAGGACTACCGCAGCTTGTTTTCAAAAAATTTCCATCGGTCATGATATTACTCAGACCGAAATCAGCAATCTTTACATTCTTGTCCTTGTCGATAAGGAGATTCTCGGGTTTAAGATCTCGGTGAACAATTTTGTGTCGATGGCAGTATTCCACGGCGCATATAATCTGCTGGAAAAAGATGCGAGCTTCGTCATCATTGCACCTCCCTCTCTTCACGAGATAGTCAAACAGTTCCCGTTCCGCGTATTCCAGGACCATAACAATGTCTGTCTTGGTAGCAATCACCGTATATCTATTACGAGATTGGAGCCATTAGCATATTAGTTATACCGTCATATCAAAAATGGATACTCCAGCTTACAGTTTAATGATATGGGGGTGCCTCAAGAGCTGGAGATACTGGATCTCTCGCTCAACCCTCCCAACCATGTCTCTCGACTGTAGTTTCCGCCTGGGTATGATCTTGAGCGCTACTGGGCGCCCGCTAGCTCTGTGAGTGGCAAGCTTAACCTTTCCAAAGGTTCCTTCACCCAGGTTCCTCACTGCGGTGTATTGATCGAGGCGCTGCATGTCTCGAGCGGTGGCTGGAGACTGATCGAGCCGTTCGTTTCCATGTCGTGGAGCTTGCTGCGGGATGCTTGGGTGTCCATGAGGGTTTCTATTCCGGTTCTGCTCATACGAAGGAAGGGAAATTGAGAGATCTTCGTCGTCGAAGGCCGCCGACATGGTGAGAGTGCGTGTGAATGCGCGGATGACTTCAGATAAGGGGGAATGGCGTTGTTTATCAAACTGGTGCCGCTACACCGAGAATATATCTAATTCCCATCGACTAGAGCTCGATAGGCTCTGGGGTGGTGCGCGTGGTAAGCTGTTGGAATGATCGCTCAACGACTTGCCATTGTAACTAGGCGGAGGCAAAAAAGCACTGCGCAGTCTCAAGGGGGTCGTGTTGGGTGTAACTATTGCCTTGTTAATCTGTAAATAAGTACTCCGTAGATGTTTGCTCTTCTCGCGACTATAATTTTTATTATCCTGCTGTCGCTGACGACGTTTCTCCTCGCGATGTCGTGAAATCGTACAGAGTAGGCGCCCGACGGAGTTAGTTCCAAGGAACCTGACAAGGGGCCAGGGGACCGCGCTATATCTAGCAGCTAAGGAACGTACACCTGCCTCTTTAGATTAATCGATTTCCTTAGTCATAAAGTTAAGCGTAGCTTGCTGACTAGCTTCAAAAGTTTAAATATGTCACATGACTAAACCCCGCGCTTATCATTTGCCTCGAAAGTCAAGAGGCTGAAAGTTGGTGAAGTCGATGAAGTCGATATATGTCTATATTTTATATATTCAGATTGGATATTATCTACTGTAAACATATTTGGGGCGGAGTAGGCACAACTAAAGCGACCTGGCTAGTTAGTTACATATTTATATTTGTCGTGACTTTTATTGGTAACCGGTATGTGCCCTGTTGAAAGCAACCTTATTATACCTCCAGCGAGCTTCAACTTGTCGATACGATACAGCTCTCCAATGCAAAGGCAATAATCTAACGGCTCCAATAACTCAATGCCTTAGTTATCTTCCTCAAATTCAAACAAATAGAAGCATGACTGACAGTCAAAGGAGCCCAGATTTCGCTGTATAAAGCCCTACCCAAAGCTGGAGGCCACATAACCTCTCCATATTTCCATATCTCGCCGAAGATTTGCGGGAGAAGTACTTCTAGCCATCCTCTATAAAGCCACTACAGAGGCTGTTGAACCTTTGCACAATGTCTGATAAATCCGCAGGAACGCCTCGAGTGTATATATGCCGCCATGGTAGCTATGCCCTCTACTGATACCCCCTGTGATTCTCTTAGTATAAACACAGATATTAAACAGGGCATCTAGGAGAGACTGAGTGGAGCAAGGTTGGCCAGCACACCGGAAAAACAGACATCGAGCTCACGGCGCGGGGCGTGCAGCAAATCCAGGCATCAGGGAGGATGCTCATCGGACCCAACAAGTTGATAGAGATCTCTAAGGTTGCGCATGTCTACATAAGTCCCCGCAAAAGGGCATACCAGACATTTGAACTGGCTATCACGGAAGCTGATAGGAATGCATTGGCCGGGAATGGTCGAATTTCAAGGACCGAGAGGCTGGCAGAGTGGGATTATGGTGACTACGAGGGCCTAGTTTCGGCTGATATACAAAGGATGAGAAAGGAGCGAGGATTGGACAAGGAGAGGAACTGGAATATCTGGCAAGACGGATGTGAAGGAGGAGAGTCACCCGAGCAGGTATCGGAAAGGGTTGACAGCTTGATCGAAGAGATCCGTGGCATTCAGGGTCCGAATATCAATGGAGAGAAAGCTTGCAATATAATCTTGTTTGCACACGGCCATCTTCTGCGTGCATTTGTTAAGAGATGGCTGAACATTCCTATCGGTTTTCCTTTGCGTATGATGCTCGAAGCTGGCGGTATTGGTGTCCTCAGGTGAGTCATCAGATGTTCTATGGTGCCTCGTTTGATAATGCAGGTCTGACTCTTGCCTGCCATAGCTATGACCATCATGATATCAACCAGCCCGCCATTCTTGTTGGCATAGGCCTCCCATCCCCTCCAGTTTAGGCGCCTGTACGGAGTAGAGTCAGATCTTTATATAAAGCATGATTTAGAACCTTAGAAACGCAATGGATATATGTCAGCACGAGAGTAACATTAACAGCTTGATTTTTTACTCAAATCTCACTCATAATAAAACAGGTTTGGTACACACGAAGTACCGACGCCGTAGTCGTCCGAATAAAGGCTATTGTACATAAAAGCATTGCCTATCAGCAACCCAACTTTTTTGTTTTGTTTTTTGCATTGCTGAAACTCGTCAAAAGAAAAGCATGATGAAGCGCTGATGTAACACCAGAAGTCAATAATCGAAGGGTGTGCAAGAGATTTAGCGCAAATAAAAGATGAAAAGATATGTGATTGTGAGAAGAAGAGTCGGGAGATTGTCCGTGGGAAGAAAACACCGAAGAACACCATGCTAAGCCAAGAAATAATGGGAAATAATACAGTAGAAGAGTCCACGGAAAGTGGAAAGTGTGTGCCCAAGTAGAGGTATGTGGTAGTTGCACATGCCGGACAAATGGCATGAGGCAATCACTCGTCGTCGTAGTGTCCTTCATTTTGGGTGCCATGTAGCCAGACCTGTTTCCATGGGCCTCCATGCGCAGGAATGCCCTCTCGGTCTTGTCTCATGCCCTCCACGACACCAACTATGCCACCGTTCCGAAGCCGCTCCAGGACAACGTTCATGCCCTGTTTGCTGCGGAGGACAGCGTCCCGCGTCCGTTTCACTCCAATGAGCTCAATGGTTCGTTGTATGCCAGCGGTGGACCAGGAAGCAAAGAACCCTTTCTTGGGAGCCTCGTCTTCGACCATGGTATCTTTTTTCGACCGGCCGAGCATATTCTGGCCTAGACGAGACTTAAATGTGACCGTAGTTTTCACCGACGTACATTCGCCTTTCATATTATCGTCAATGCCCAGGCCGCCGGAGAGAGCAGGCAAGGAAGAAGATGTAGAGAAATCTGTGTTCTCAGCACGACAGCGGTGGTATTCCTGCTTTTCTACCACGCTGAGAACCCCCGTCCACTCCATATTGCGAGATTCTGTCCGCATCCATCCTTCATTGACATCAATGACACTGGTCTCGAGAATCACGCTCTGACCTGAGTTGTCCGCGCCGCCGATTCCCTTTGGCAGCAGTTTCAGCATGGCCGAGGGGACCTTAGACTTCTTCAGATGCAGCCTCGTCGTGTGTAGCCGCTGCGTGACCGGGTCGACATACCGGTCGATCACGTCTGAGGCTAGGACATGGCGAGAGTAAGGGTTGGGATACCGAAGGAAGTATGCAAGCGTAACGGCTGGGAAGGAGTAGTCGTAGTTGAAATTGTTCTCGAAGAACTTCATCGTTTCAATGCATCAGCATCCTTTGGATTAAGCAATCAGCGAGATGTCGGGCCTCTTGACCGACTTCCTTTGCTTGTTGATAGTTGGGAGTTGACAGTTGGTTGATTGTGTTTCTTCTTCGCCTTCTTCTCCTCGTCGTCTTGTTCGTCCGTCTTGAAAGTTCATCTCGTGCTTTTCTTCCTCTTTTTTTCCTTCTTCTTTCCGGCTTCTGCGCTAACCCGCATCAGGCCATGAGCGGGGATGTTGACTAATCAATGTCACGTGGTATAGAACGCGCTTGGGCCAACGTCGCGACATAGAATATCAACTTCACCTACATCCACCACCGAAGTACGGAGTATTGACTAGTTTCAAGCAGAAGAAAGAGAGGAGAGAGCATCTAATTTTCAATTCTAGAGTGCGATACAAGAACTCTCAAGTATTGGTTAAGAACTAAGTTGACCAGTGGCATTTAGCCTAGCTATCCCAGCTTCATTATCTACTTAATACCCCATGCAGAAACATCACATAAAATGATCAAGGCAAGGAGGTCGTGTTGAAGAGACGATTCCCAGTGTCGGTAGTGCCTCTGCCTGTGTACCTGTTCTGCGATATCCGGAGAGCAACAACGCTCACCTTTGCTCCGTGACGCAACTTGTGAGTAAGGGTTTGGCTGGAGATACACTCAGCCTGGACAACACCAGCTACCACCACAATGCCAGCGGTCGAGTGCAGTTTCTGGATTCGCTCCAAAAATTCAGCTACTGTCTTGCCACTATTTATCACCGAGTCAACCAGGATAATCGTGACTTTCCCCTCTACATGGTGAGGTTTGACATCCTCCGGAAACTTCACATGAAGGAAAGCTGCCTTAGGAAAAGTATCCCAAACACCACAAGCCATGGGCTCTCCCGCACGCATCACTGCCATGATCAGTGTCTGGCCTTCATGGTACAGCTGATGACCGCTTGTCTCATAGCCTAGGACATGTGGGATGGAGTACTCTTCGACACCAATGATGTCAGACAAGAGTTCAGTTGCTAGGTATTTTCCCACGAACTTATGAGCTCTGCAGAGATCTAGACCAACAACACTTGCATTTCGCATCCCGGTCATGAGCAATCTAGCTGCGCTCTTTTCCGTTGCATGAATTAGCTGGATTGAGGGCGGTGAAGGAAACGGAACGAAGTCCACGAAACCCGCACCGGTAATATCCAATGGAGGCAACCTCTTGGAATCCAGCCATATCGGTGTGGTGCGAGGTAAAACAAGTTGTTGCAGGCGAGCCCCGTCGCTTTCGATAGCCTCAATTAAGGCAGAATCCATGGACTTACTTCTTGTCGCCTCTGCTCCAACCACAACGATGCCTTTGTCAGCACGCTTCAGCATTTCCATGTCCAGCGGACTGTCACCAAACGCCCAGACGTCCATATGGTACTTGTCCTGCAAATATCCCACCAAGTCCCCCTTCATGCGCCCGTGACGGCCAAGCCATTGACAATCCTACCTCCTCCGATGACTTTAACAGTGCCGGACAGCCCTTCTTTCTCCAACACTTTTTCCGACACGCGCTGTATGCCGCATGTAACGACTACAGCTCCGACATGCTCCTGTTATGCGACATGGTGCAGCAGACAAAAAAATTCAGGGTACACAGATACTTGCGCTGCCGCCTCGCTGCATATCATATCGAACTCCCGGTCGTCTCCTGACTCCTCATTAAGCAATGTGGCCTTGGCGGAAAGCAGTGTATGAATACCCTAATCTGCTGCTGAAAATATTCTTCAACGAAGCATCCTTGGCCTTCGATGAGCCGACCTTTTCCCAGAATAAGACACCGGTATCTTTTTCAGATAAAGTCTTATCCGCATCCAGGACAAGCATTGTCAATGGCGGCTTAGTGATCATGGCTTCCATACGTGCTTTGGCGCATTCCAGGTTAATTTCCTTGTTATATATACGTAAATCACATAACAGGTTCGATACCCTTCTCTGCAACTCCGGTTCGGGTGTCATACGCATGAACAAAATACCATGCTGTAGCCAAAGCGGCCGAAGTTGTGATATCTCCATCTCCTGCCATATGTGTAGATTCTCTATACTGATAAGAGAGCGAACCCTGTTGTAGTCACGAGTGTGACGCTCAAGTAATACCTCGGGTGGGACATCCAAGTATAAAATGTGCGTGTACGTGTCAAGGTCATCGCTGGTGATTATGGGGAGCGCAGCTTCGCCATCTTGCCCGTCGAAGAAACTGAAATAGCCAGTAACGATAGCAGCCTTTTTACTCTAGATGCAGGCCCTCCTGATCGAGTCAATTGCGTCTTTGCGCGAGGTCATCTGCCTTTTTCTATCCCAGCCCTTGAACTGGGCGAGGCCTCTAGGAGTAACATCATCGATCACCTGTGAGCCTTCATAGAGCAGAAAATGCTCTTCCTTGAGTATCTGCTTCAACTGATTCAACAGAGTTGTTTTCCCAACGCCAGAAACTCCGTACAATCCAATGATAACCGGCTTCTTTTTAGACAAAGGCTGCATTTTTTGTACCATTGTCTCCGGGGTGGAACCCCCGTCTGATAACCCATATTGTGGTGCAAAAATGAACTTGGAGTATGTAACTTCGGATTTGAGGCTATCCTAGGTAAATTCAGTTGGTAATATGTTAAAGTAGAGGGCACTTCTGTCTCATGGTGGTACATCAACCAGCTCCTAGAAAAATCTTACCTGACCGTACCATCTACGCAAGCTGACGTATCCCCATGACCAAGTAGAAATTTCATCTGTATTGGTCCTCGAGGGTTATTGAATATCCACATTTGTTCGTCCAATTGTACTCTCACTGCGCCGCTTGTATTCGACATGTCCCTAACTATATTTAACTAATAGGCTTCGGCTTCGCTACATCAGTGAAGTTGTAGAAAACAAGGGGGTAGAAGATAGTCGATGGTGCATTATGTTTAGCTTGATCTATCTTTGCTCCTCACATGTTGCCTTCTACACAATGGAGTATCTTACCTCCTTTCTAATACATTCCGCAATTTCCAATACGTGTTCCCGGGACGTCCGTGAAAAGACGTTGAAATGCGCTACCCACGAGTTCACTCCCGTGCTAGGGTCCGGAACGCGGTCGCCTTTACTTAAGAAGCAATGACTCCACGAGACGCAACCTCCAAGGTCAGGCCGCCTACCAAGCAGTTCTGTGCATACATTCCCTGAATTATACACCCCACCTTTGTCAGCTGCTATAAATACCATCGCACACCAGTACTGTGCACCTTGTAGAAATGGGAATGAGAGTTCGCGGACGCGTTGCATGTCTTCAACCCCAAAGAGCAACCCAAGTCCCCAGTAATCAATTCCATATGTATGCTTTAATGCGTCTGAAGCCTGTATCCCGGGTGGTCGTGGGTTGATTTCAATCAACCAGGAAGAGGGTGTTTCCTTGGTAGGAGTTGACCGTTCGGTTAAGTCTAGTATATTATCCCGTACTGCAAATTCCATCCTTGAGTGCTGAACTCGCGCTTCAACGTGATATATTCCATCTTGAAGACCGACCTGAATCAAGCTTCGATGCAATGAATCTCGAATAAGAGTAAGTTCGTCATCCGGGAGCTTCGAAGGGAGTATATTCCCCCGCTCCATGAAGCCGGTCTTTCCTTGGCCATTTATATCTGCGTCTTTGGGAAACTCATCAGAGATTTCAAAAAAGAGTACCTCCCCATCACAGAGTATAAAGTTTGCATCCACTTCAGGCCCGTCACAGTACTTCTCCAGAGTAAAGGCTGCTCCATGGCGTTCAACATTGATAGCTCGTATACTAGCCTCGAGCTGTTGGAGACTCTCAACTCGAGATACACCTTCCGAGAGATACCCTGTACATGGTTTCATAATTAATGGAAACTCGAGGTTATGCTCTTGGACGACATAGGTAGCCTCTTCTAGATCTGAAGCTCGGTACGCCTCATGACCTTCAAAGCGGCTTAACCTGTATTTATCCGTGGCGAGTGCATATACTTCTGGAGAACATGTTGGTAATGATAATTGTAGGGCAGCTTCCGCAACTGGTTCCTTGTAATGGTCACAGAAGGTCACAAGGCCATCAAGGTGGCCATCGTACGAGCGGAGCGCGTCAACAACTCGGCGTGTAAACGCTGCATCGGATTGCAACGTGCACTCGACAGGAATAAATGCTTTACGCCAGTGCGCCCAGCGTGGTCCATCTAGCCAATGTCCAGGATTATCAAGCACAACCATGTCGATTCCCAGTGCCTCTGCCGCCGTGAATACAGTCTCGCCATTCCCTCCATGGTCGGGGCTGCGACGACCTCCTTCAACAAGGGCAAGTGTCCTACGCTTTGGTTCTTCTGTCGATATCCAAGGAAACGATAACCTATTACGCAATTCCGTATCAAGATGTGTTTGCAAGCCAAGTGTGTTATTCGTACTTGGGTGGGTATCTTTCAACAGCATGCCTCCGGCCGATGCTGCGAACGCATCTGGCACTTGCTGTAGCGTCTCAATATGGATCGGCTCTCCGTCGAAAACTTGCAGTGGCTTTGCAAATCCGACAGCGCTATCAATCAGTGGGCAGTCTAGTAAACGTAACGGAATGATATCGGATCGCGTAATGTATCCACGAGTGCGTGGTATCACTAATCTTGCCACCCTTTCATTTGTTTCTGAAGTTGAGAGACAGTCTATCATAAAGCGAAATGCTGCAGGAGACCCAAAATTTTGCGGAGTAATTTGACACTGCTCGTTTGCCGAGACCTCGATCCATAGAGACGTTTCTTTTACACCCGTAGCCCATGAAAACGGAGGGAACCCAGTGACCTTCTTAAGAAAAATGTCCATTGACTGCCAGGAAATAATGCCCGACGCGTCTGTGACGGTGTCGTTGAAGTGCCATCTGCAGTGGAATCGAGCTGTAGAGTGGGAGATTTGTGAGTGAATTTTGCAGGTACATAGCATTGAAAACCCACAAGCGATGGCAGGAGATATTCGCCTACTCTCATGACTATCTTCATTCCTCACAATAATTGTACCCGCCATCTTCCCGTTGATTTGATGTGCCAGAACACAGGGATATCCCGCTTGAGTATCAAATATTTAGTACCTTTCAAAAGGGGTTTAAGTAACTACCGAGTACAAATAAAAGTGGTTTTACTGTAACTACTTATATAACTAACTAACTGACTCTATGTGAGCCGCTTAAGAATTTGGTTCGTCGGAGTTTACGATCTCCTTTCCAGCCCGGTTCAACGGCCTTTCCGAAGTCTGTCGGAACCTCCGAGCTCCCCGTAGATCCACCAGCCAGTCAACTAGTTAGTTAGTTAGTTACAGTTCCCGCCTCAACCTTATTCATAGCTAGTTAGTTTAACTAACTCCTCCGTAACTTAGTTTATTTAAAGATAGCCGGCAACAAATACATCCAAGTACTCCGTAAGTAGGATAGCATAACACCACGAACTAAATGAGGTCGCTCGAGAGCCTTACACCCTGGCTCAGCAACCTACTACCGGTGCACAGCTCAGTAGTAACTCCTTAATTAATAGTTCCAACTTAATGCTAAAAAGATGTAAAAGTAACTAGACATCTGATATTTTCTTCAAAAAACAAAAATGTCCTTTAAAAGCTCCATCACGAATACATCTATTAAAATGAATCTCTCACACCTATTGACCTAGAAATCATTGAATATCCCACTATTAGGAGCCTGAGTCTTACCCACAGCATCCGTTCTCAACTACTGTTACAATGTCTTCACAAGAGTTTGTTAGTGCCCTTGCAAGCGCTGAGCCTTGCCATTTTCCATGCCTTGTCTCTGAACGGATCTCAATACCCGCCATCAAAACATATTCGTCGTGGATGTCTGTGCCCAAAGCCTTGCTAGAGCAGTCAGCCGATCAAAAATTAGGTGGCAACTACCTGTGCGCATTTGCGTTTGCATTGCTGCTTAAAGCTTACACTCGAGCTAATAGTATATCATGCGGTTTTTTGGCTTGCTCGGAATTGAGCACAGAAGGTGTCCCGAGGCCGTCGGTCGCTGCTCATATTCTCAGGATGGACTTCAATGAGAGGATTACGGCATCTGACAACTTCAAGAACCTGGCCTGCACTCCTCTAACTGGACAGAACGGAAAGATGATCGAAATGCAACTTCGAGAGCTTGAGACTCAGCATGGTTTCAAACACTTCAACGCGACTCTGTGTCTCACGCGCGCTGCTATGCATGGCCTGCGGTTAGAGAATGTTTTCGATAGCGAAATGGTGCTCCAAGTTGAAAGTGATATTCTAGCAGCCGCCTCTGGCGATAAAACCAAGGTTAATCTGCACTTCAGCACATCCTTACTGGATGAGTGGTGCGCACAAAACGTTCTCTCTACATTCGAAAGCATTCTGAAAGCCATTGCCAACAATATGAATTGTCTTTTGAAGAGTCTCAATCTTATCGGTACTCGTGATGAGCAGCTTATCCATTCCTGGAATGCCAGGGTACCACCCATTGCCAACCAGACCTTGAACGAACATTTCGAGAAAGTTTTCAATGACAACGCGGAGAAGGAAGCAGTGTATACCTCCGACGGCTGTTTTACCTACAGAGAGCTGGATGACCTTAGTACCGTGCTTGCAATTCGCTTAATGAAACTTGGCCTCCTCCGGAACATGGTCGTCCCAATATGCATGAATAAGAGCAGATGGGGCACATGTGCGATGAACGGTGTTTGGAAAGCAGGCGGTGCCCTGACATCCATGGATCCCACACATCCAGATGATCGCTTGTTTGCAATCATTAAAGAGGTGGGAGCTAGGATTGTTATTAGCGATGAAGCTAATGCATCGAGGTTTAAAATACCTGGCGTTGAGGTGATCTCGGATCTAGAACAGCTTCCCCAGCTCCTCGGAGCCGAAGGCCTCTCCGTTAGTCGACACGATGCATGGCGCATGGCTGGTGTAAGCCCCAATGACCTAGCCTTTGTAGCATTTACTAGCGGTAGTAGTGGTAAGCCCAAAGGTGTCATGCATACTCACAATCGCTTGACGTCGGAACACCTCTCCTATGGATGGAATAGTGAATACAAAGAAGCAAGAGTTCTACAGTTTGCTTCTTATGCCTACATCGCAAGTGTCGGGTAAGACCAACTCACTTTACTTTGAAAATAGTTAGCTAAGTTAGTTACCCTTCATCTGCTAACTAACCATCAACAGGGAAAATTTTCGTACTTTGCTCCATGGCTCAACTTTATGCGTTCCGTCCGATACTGAGCGAACATCTAATCTTGAGGGATTTATCAATCAGTCGAGATCAACTCGATCTTATATGACTCCGTCCCTAATTCGAACTATTAACCCCGAGAATGTCCCAAGCTTGAAGTATCTAGTGGTTGGTGGTGAGCCTGTGGATCGCGACCTTGAAAATATTTGGGCTAGTCATGTCCACTTTATACAACTCTATGGTGGTGAGTGCTAACGCGAGCTTGCGATAAACGATTGGTACTGACCTTGTTCCATCCAGCTAGCGAAGGTGGATTCATGATCAAAGATGAGAATAATCGCAACTATCAAGGTAAAGGGTTGCGCGCTGTTGGCGGCCTTTCGTGGCTCGTTGACCCTCAAGATGTGAATAAACTTGTGCCTATAGGCGCAGTGGGCGAAATCGTTTTTGAAAGTCATGAGCTAGCCGCTGGATATTTGAACGACCCAGAGAAAACTGCCAAAACTTTTATCAATCCTCCTACATGGGCTCAAAATCGGGAGACCGCTAGGGGTTGCAGGTACCTACGGATGGGCGACATGGGTAGATATGAGACAGACGGTAGTATATCGATTTACGGACGGGCAGATACTCAAGTTAAGGTATGGACAATATAATAACTAGTACTAACTATCTTCCTTACCTCTCTAACGTCCGATTTCAGATCCATGGACAGCGTGTTGACTTACAGGACATTGAGTCCAACCTCCGTATTCTTTTGCCGCCTCAATCGGATGTCGTTGTTGAGCTAGTGAAGCCGTTCGATGCGCCGGATTTACCCCTTTTGACAGCTTTTTGTTGTCTAGCATTAGGGAATGTGAGTGATAGAGACCCAGGCCAATACCCTGATACTCGTCAATCGATTTCAAAGGTTCAAACAGGGCTCGAGAAATATTTACCTTTGCACATGGTTCCCAGAGCATTCGTCATTCTTGAGCGGCTACCACAAAATTCATCAAACAAGACGGATCGCAGAAAGCTCCGGGATGACGCAAGCAAGCTAGGCTATAAGTGCCTGATCGCCTCTTCCTTTGGTGCTAGCAAAGTAGCTCCAGAGCCACCTGCAAATGATAAAGAGCAGACCGTAGCGGAACTGTGGTCAAGAGTCTTATGTCAAGACATTAAAAGCATAAGAAGAGGGGACAGTTTTATTGCTTTAGGTGGCGACTCACTCGCAGCTATTAGGCTTGTCTCAGCAATGCGCTCGAGGGGCCTTGAGTTGACCACGCAGAGCATCCTGGGATATCCAGTTTTGAAAGACATGGCTGCAATCGCAAGAACGTTGCATATCGACTTAAAAGTTGCTGATACGGTGACTAAGGAAAGCCATGAGCTCTATTCGCACCCTCCGAATACCGAAATCACTTTGAAAGCGACGGACTTTCAAGAATGGGCTGCGTTTGTAGGCGCGCTCAATGGAGGATGGATCGACCACTTTGCATATGACTTCCTCGGCAAACTTGACTTGGAAAGACTGAAGATTAGTTGCAAGGCACTTGTTGAGACACACTCAATTCTGAAGACAGTGTTTAAACTCATTGACGGCAGGGTCTACGCGGAAATCCAATCCGGATTTGACCCTAAGTTTGAAGTTCATCAGACCACAATTGAAGATTTAGAGGGTGCATGCAACAGAATCTACGCCAGAGACCGGGTTTCGCCCCTGGGCAGCCCAATTGTACGCTTTGACCTCATCAAAGCGTCCTTGACTCGGCATAGGCTCATAATGAAACTCTCGCACGCTCAATATGACGGTTTTTGCGCTCCAATGTTTGGTCAAACCCTTAAACTACTCTACCTCTCACAGCAGATACCCCAGGCATTGTCATTCTACGAATATGCTAGGATAATCCAGGATCCAAAAACCATCCACGATGCAGAAGTATACTGGCAAGCTTATCTAGAAGGAAGCAAAATGCCAAATTTGGTAGAGCGACATAACCCTGAATCCCCTTTCAAAAATACCTTAGATGGAGAGCTCAAGTGTCAAGTGGATGAGCCAAACCTGCAACATTTTGATATCAATACCGCAGCCATCATCAAGGCAGCCTGGGCTTTGACAATCTCGGCACTAGCCCAGTCAACAGATGTGGTCTTTGGAGACTTTGTGGGTGGGCGACAGGTAAATATACCCAGTATTGAGACAGTCGTCGGCCCCTGCGTGAACTTTATGCCAGTACGGGTCAAGATATCAAAGAGTCTAAGCAACCTAGAGCTCTTGAAGGCAATTCAAGCAGATCTAATCTCAGCCATCCCCCACGAATCTTTGGGCTTCAGACACATCATTACGAAATGCACGAATTGGGGGAAGAATGAGAGGTTCTCAAGCATTGTCAACTTTATCAAAGGCACAATGGTGAATTCTGAAAAAGAAACTTGGATGACTGGTGATGATGAGAATGGCCTTGAAGTTTATCCTATCTACGAGGAGCAACAACATGATAAGACAGACCTGTGGCTTCTGTGCCTGCCTGGGCCTTCGGATTTGGTATCAGAATCCCAGACCAATAACAGAAAGAAGGCGTTGCAACTGCACTTTCGATACAGCACAAGAGTGTATCAAGCTGGTGTCATCAACCAGATTGCGAGTTTATACTGCAAAGTACTTAACTCTCTAGTAACTACTCTTGATTTACCAGTATCAATACCGCTGATCCCAGATGAAGCGCGCGCATCTCTCGTGCCCATTTTGGATTAAACTCCTGGTTACAGGTCTGCGGCTCGGTAATCGTTTTATCAAGAGACCAACCACAGTAACTTTATTAACCTAATAATGAGTTAAATCAGGACGGAATCAGGGGCTATTTTAATCACAGAGATGTACTGGAATGGAAGGGGATAAAGGTGTGGGAGAATATAATAATTCTCTCCCAAGAGATGTAAAATTTAGCAACTAGTTAAGCTGAGTAAACCCAAATAAAAGACCTTTAGAGACCCTTAAATCTTGTGCTCAAGGAAAATATTTAGTTTGGGATGGTTTATTATAATACTGGAGGATTTGGGACAAAGAATCCCATGGATGATAAACCAGTATAGCACGTAGCCTGTCTAAAACACTTAAAATTTTCCGAATAGGTACTCGATGTCATATATTGAATTTGAATAGGTTTATAATCCATAGATAAGACTTTGGCTATTTAGATCTAAGTTATCTGCAGCGCGGGTAAAAGGGAATTGACAGGGGTAGTCATAATCATGTACTAATCTAGTGTTCATCAGGTCTCTAGTTAAATAACAACCTACTCATATTACTCAGAGATTGAATTCTAATCTAGGAGACGACGAGTTTCATTCAGAGCAAAGTACTATATAGCTAGATACGTAAAAATTAACAACATCGTATGCGGTTCTAAGTACCCTGATTAAGCACACATAGTTTGGGAGGCACGCTTGGACCCAGCTTCCGGAACATCATCAAGAATCTTTTGAGTAACAGGATTAGGATCCAAATCAGCATTCAGATTCTCGATTCCAAGCTGAGCATCTGTCCACAGAGGTTGATTCTCCAGGCTATGATCCTGGCCCACGCCGAGGAAGCCCGCCCATTCAGTGCTGCGTTTAAGTCCCAGATTATCCCAAACGGAATTAAGAGCGGTGACAAGGTGATCGCGGAATTCCTGTATGTGGCCAGGAGTGGGGGTAATACGGAGCCTTTCTTCGCCCACGGGGACAGTAGGGTAGTTGATGGCTTGGATATAAATTTCCCAGTCCTTCATGAGCATATCAGATGCACGCTTGGCTAATTCAGCATTTCCAACCAAGACAGGGATAATGTGGGATGGATTAGGTATAACGGGAAGGTTTTGTGCAATGAGTGCGTCTTTCGTGGCACGGGTATATAGGTGTTGAAGGCGACGGTCGCCTCCATTGGCCATCTGATATTCAATAGCGGCTTGAGCACCAGCCATAGACGCAGGAGGAAGGGCAGTAGTAAAGATAAAGCCAGGAGCATGGGAGCGAATGGTGTCGATCATCTTAGAGGAGCCAGCGATATAACCACCAACACCTCCATAAGCCTTTCCAAGTGTGCCGGTGATAATGTCAACTCGATCTTGGACGGTACCTTTGGGTTGGCCATTAGAATGAGCTTCAAAATCAAGATGCTCAGCAACACCAGCCCCATTTGGTCCGTACATGCTCACAGCATGAACTTCATCGAGAAAGGTAATAGCACCATACTTATCAGCAAGGTCGCAAATCTCTCTTATTGGGCCAACAGAGCCACACATGCTGTAAACACTCTCAAAGACAATGATTTTGGGGATTTCAGGGGGTAAAGACATTAATTTCGTCTCTAGATCAGCCACATCATTGTGTCGAAATATAATCTTTCTAGCGCCTGAGTGTCGAATACCTTGAATAATAGAGGCGTGGTTACTCTTATCAGATAAGATAACGCAGTTAGGAAGTTTGCTACCAAGGGTAGCCAAGGTTGCATCATTAGCAACATAGCATGAAGAAAAGACAAGAGCAGCCTCTTTTGAATGGAGGCGAGCAATAGTCTTCTCTAGCTTGATAGCATGTTGATTATGGCCAGAAATATTTCTAGTTCCCCCAGCACCCGCACCGTACATATCTAGGGTCTCATGCATTCGCTTCAGAACATGGGGGTTACTGCTCATTCCGAGGTAATCATTAGAACACCATACTGTCACTTTTTTATCTGGAGTGGTCACATGGGCACGGGGGAAGTCCTGTGCAAGCCTGTTGATGTTGGTGAAATAACGGTAGGATTTATCTTTGTGCTTCTTGTCCAGTTCCTTTTGGTAGAAGCCCTCATAATCAAAATGCGCACGGCTTCTGTGAGATATAGCAAGGGATGAAGGCGGTACTAGTCTTGGGTTAGTAAAAGCTGCAAATGAATGATAGAAAAGGCGGTAGGACTGTATATATGTATGTGCATTCTTACCTAGAGGCCCTTGTTTCAGGGGAATGCTATGGGCACTTTTAGGTACGGCAGTGTGCAAGCAGGCGCGAGATAGACGTAAAGGATAGGCTGGGGAGCGGCTAAAGATGCTAGTCAAGAGGCCGTTGATATTGGTCCTGGCTCTTTGGGCAGACATTGCCTTGCCCGTGACAGGACAGCGGTTGGCAGCAACCAGTAGGTTTGACATGCGGAAATTAGAGCCTTGGTGCATGTAAGAGCCGCAGGAGCTCGTCGAAAGTGACCGCAGGGTTGCAGGAGATGTCGAGCGTAAAAAAGAGCACGAATCATTCAATCGTCGTAGAAGCGACTCCATCGCAAACGTATAGATAAGATAGCAAACGGCAGAATCTGACTCGTGCTGAAGGAAGACCTATGATTTAGGAGATGGTGATGCTCTGATTGAGCTCTTCACTACCATGGGGGTCTGCCATCGCCTGGTTATAGCAACGGCCGTTGATAGAGCATGGCTAAGGGGCCATCTTCCTCTGGTTGACAGAGTCTCTTCGGACGTGTCACTGCTACGCAGAACAACACGGAGAGTCCGAGGCCCGCGATGCATCCTGCATAATAATCTGTCGAAACCTCCCGAGGAGTGGTCGATGCTGAAGGTAGCAAAATATCACTACTTATGTGGGTCTGAGCAAAGCCCCCGCACAGTGACCACAGCCAACCAAAGGATATGTATAACTAGATAGGCAAGATATACGTAGTAGAGTGGTTAATTTGGTGCTTTGACTAGCTGCTGATACTTTGATGTGGATCCGTCCAACGGTGTTTGTAGCAACCAACTTTTAACCAGGTGTTGACTAGTTAGTTAACTAACTAGTCAGCTTCCACCCTAATATTCCTGCAGACTTTTCATCCATGTACATACGCTCAGTAAGCTCTACGAATACAGGCTTTTTACACGGTATATCGCCTTCAAGCGCTGTAACCAATCATTTACTACCTTTTGCTGAAGATAGCCACGAGGCACGGGGAAGAGCGCAGAGGGTCCTATTTTACCAGCCTTGCGACCACTGTGAAGAACAGGCCGTTGGATGGCCGGGGGGACTAAGGGCAGGGGCAACAATGGGTGAGACGCAGAATGTGGCATTCCGCCCTATTCCGACATGCTCGCTTCCTACAAACTCCGGTCCTCGGCCAGCTAGAGAAGGCTGCGCTGCATGGCAGCTCCATAACCGCCTGGTGTATTGAAAAAGCTGTGCATCACCACTAGTTATATAGGTGACATGGAAGCCGACCCGCTGTTTTGTGGCCACGGTAGTTAGCTTCTGTTGGGATAACTGCTAAACTATTCCACTTGAGCTGGACTCGCACACATTACTTGACTACTCCGTACCCTTGGCGCATTAGGTCTTTTTGTCTATAGGCCTCTCTGGAGCTTTTCAGTTCTAGGCCGGGCGCAGCTGACGGAATGCGTGATGTCTTGGTAGAGTCCGTCGTACATAGGTGTGATAGCTATGCCCTCAATGCCCAATAATTAACTCGCAGCCGGTGCTAGTCAGCCTTGCATGCCGGTTCCATCTTCCGCTATGTACGGAGTATCTAGTAAACCTCGGCCGTGAGCGAAGTAGTTAACTAACTTGTTAACAAGTTGACTATCCACTAGATATAACCAGTCTCTCTGCGGCCATTAACTAGTAAGCCCAGGTTTGTCTTTTTTGGCTGAAGGCCAGATTTGGACATTGAAATGTAGTAAGTTATGGACGATGCAGCTCAGGTTAACTTGCTCACCATGTAACTCGCTTACGCCTGCAGGGCAATAATAACCATTACGTTAACTAGTGAACTAGTTATCGCGTTGGAGCTAGAACTGTTCAAATCCTGCTACAAAACCCCTGTCTGTCTGTATCCCCAGCCCATTTGGAGGATGTGGATTCATTCTCATCTCCGAGCCGATGGCTAGTGAGAGCAGCAACCAACGCCCTCGATATGTATATATAGTTATATACATGTATGTAGTTATGTGCACGTACAAGATCTGCGAGAGTAGCACCATTGCAATGGCGACTGGCTACGGGGCCGCACATCTCATCTCCCCATCGCCTTCAGTGTATTCGGAACATGCTGATATGACTGCAAAGCATACTGGTCCATCTCCTCCTTTTACCAGTGGTTTTCAACTTCAATCTTGCCTGCGATGCGCTCACCGTAAGGTGCGATGTGACCGAGTATACCCCTGCTCAAGGTGCACCAAGAATGATATGCCCTGTGAATTTCCGCCACCAAAGACGGAGAAGCGCAGAAGGAAAAGGCCACCCCCAGCGACTCTGTCGACGTCGGCCTCGAATGAAAAATTAAGAGAGAAACTTAAGCACTATGAGGAGATCTTCAAAGGCCTAGGCAACTATATGGAATCCACGGGGGTTGCAAATTCCTCTCGTCCACGAGACGTGGCCGACTCTCCGGGGAGCGACGTAGGCGTGGCGGACACATGTGTCCCAAAATCACACGCTCCCAACAAGGAGGTTGGCAATATCTTAGTTGTTAATGGGAAACGAAGCCACTATATCGAGGGCAACTTATGGGTCATGATGAAAGAAAATGTGAGATATTTTCCCCTTATTCCTGTTAAAGGCATGCAAAACGCTCATCCTGACATAGCTGGACACCGGTACCATTCTACGCGAATTGTCTGGCGACGAAGATGAAGATACTGAGTATACTGCTAGCGCCAACGCACTGGCTTTGGGCAGACTGCCTAGGACTGCCAGAATAAAAGATCTCTATCCAGAGTGGTTACATTTCTCCTCATTGTGGTGCACATATCTTCACAACATTCAGCCCGTCACAATGATCCTCCACGCCCCGACCGTCAGCATTGTTTTGGCAGAAGCCGTTAAGGGTCATACCAAGGTGTCAAAAGACACGGAGGCCTTGTTGTTCGCGGTCATGGCGTGTGCACTCATGTCTCTCACAGATGCCGAGTGCCTTCGAAAATTCGGGGAGGAGAAATCAAAGCTCCTGTCAGGATACCTACTAGGCTGTGAAATGGCCCTTATAAATGCAAATTTCCTCACATCCTTTAATCTGGTCGTGTTACAATCTTATATGATTTACGTGGTGAGCACAATCTGACCAGCATGGCCGGCGTTCGTGAATTTGTTGTTAACTTTACCCTTTAACTAACTGCCTAGCTAGCATTGAGTCCAGACACCGATCCCCACAAGTTATGTAATCTCATGGGTATAGCCAAACGGAGCGCACAACGGCTGGGGCTGCACCAGGAGATATCTGCGACGGGTCTCAGTCCATTTGACTTGGAGATGCGACGCAGGCTGTGGTACCAAATTGTCATCTACGATACGATATCAGCCCACGTTGCGGGTTTGCCTATACCTGAGCCCAGCTTCGAGATCTCGCTTCCGAGCAATGTCAACGAAACTGACTTGTCTCCGACTATGGGAGAACCGCCCAAAGAGCGTTTAGGTGCCACGGATATGATATTTTGTAATCTACAGTACAAAATTATAAACCTCATGCACAACGTCAATCACAGCAGGATGTCATGGGCACTTCCAGGAGGAATGCTAACTGGGTCTGGAGCTACTCAAAGCTGCTGTTCTGAGAAGGAAATTTTCATCAAAGACGTGGAGAAAGAGATTGAGTTGGATCTCCTCCGCTATTGTGATACGCTCAACCCGGTCCATTCCCTGACAGCTACTATGGCTCGACTTACCCTGTGTAAGCTACGCTTCACCATGCTTCATCCTTCTCAATACAAAAGTCATCTGAACAACCCAGCAGTAGAGGATAGGGACCTAAAGTTCTTGATGGCACTGAGGGCCCTCGAATACGAAAACAATGCCCTTGGACAGTTGTGCACCCAGAGATTCATGTGGCACATACACCAGGATTTCCCGTGGACTTGCCTTGTGCACATTCTTCAAGACCTTAAGACACGGCCCCAAGGCGAGCTACCTGACAAAGCTTGGGAACAAATTCACATGTCATATGAGTTCAGGAAATCCCTCTATCAATGCCGAAACCAGGATGTACCGCTTTACGTGGTAATAAACAGGATGACAGTTGCTGCATGGCGAGTCCGAGAGCTCTGGGCTTCTGAGTATGGTCAGGTACTAGAGACTCCTAGATATATCATAATGCTGCAGCAACAACAGCAACGCATAGGATATAAACGGAAAACAGCAAATCCACAACTTCCCTTTAACGTCGATGCGCCGAAATACCAAGCAGATAGGGTGCTACTTCAACCGAGCAATTTCGAGCAAGTTGCTGTTGACTGGTCAGGCGAATCCGATCCCAACATCGCTACCTCAGGCCTGCGAGTTGATATGGATGTGAACTTTTTTCATGCGATACCAAACCCTAGCCAAGATACTACATCCCTGCCCATGCAAGCCTGCAAAAACAATTCTAGCCAGGCGCAAGCCATGCATCCCCCTTTTGCCTGGGCTAAACAGGGTAGCTCCGCGTGGTGGACGGATGCGAACAACTCAAATCCAGAGGCTGCTTCCCGGTTTAAACGAAATATTTATGGACAGGCGACTTTATCAACTGCAGAATCAATGACCAGGACAACGCCACACTTTGTGCAAGGGGGATTTGTGGAACCTTTTACAGTCCACGAGGCAAACATGGACAGCTCCACAGAGAATCAGAGAATTCAGAACTTTCAACAATATGCACCCGACTTATCTGAAGAGGAGCAACTCTCTGCATAGCAGTTTGAGCATCCTTACCAGAATTATACCTCCCTCGCTACAAAGTTATAGTTCTTTATCTTGCGAAACATTTGTTCTCAAACCTGCCGGTGTCCACCGTTGCCCCAAATCTTTATGAAGCACTTTCCGGCCTTAAACAAACAATGTATCCGTGTTGTTAGCATCTGTACTCCGTGCTAATTACCTCGAAAGTGCCCTAGACTAATGGAATCTAGTGAGTCAACTAATAAATTAGACTTATCCCAATGCCGAGTTCATACTCATCTAAGCTCTAAGATAGTAACAAGTTATCAAATATAGCTAGTTACATAACTAAAAACTATCTAGTCAATGCCGTAACTATAGTTAACATGGGTAAGTTTAGCTAGGAAATTAGTTATGGGCCGCTCTCCAGATGCACTGATCAATAGGCGGAGCAGCCGGTGAAACCATGAAAGGTTAGGTACGTAAGTAGGTATAGTTAAGTCGCCAGCCCAGTGTCAACGGTCTAACGGGGTAAATAGCTAGTTACCTCGGTGGTTCACCTCAAACCACCGCTAAATTTTGCATCTCGACCAGGTCCTTATATAGGCCCCCTTTCTTCATCAACTCCGTATGGTTGCCAGACTCGACCAATCTACCTCCATCCAAAACATAAATGACATCTGCACCCTGGATTGTACTGAGCCTATGCGCTACTGCAATCGTGGTTCTGTTCCTTGTCGCTGTATTTAACGCCGCTTGCACCAATGCTTCAGACCCTGAATCTAGCGCTGCAGTCGCCTCATCCAACAGGAGAATCCTGGGATTGCGGAGGAGGGCGCGCGCGATTGCTATGCGTTGTCTTTGTCCGCCGCTGAGCATTACTCCTCTAGACCCTAACTCCGTGTCATACCCGTCTCTGTATGTTGGAATTTTTAGTAGGGTTCTCAAGTTTACATCAGTTTAAATGGATGACTTACGGGAGTGACATAATTGTCTCATAGATATTGGCGTCTTTGCAGGCCTTTATAATTTGCTCTTCAGAGGCGGTATCTGCAGAGCCCAGAACGATATTTTCTCGGATTGTTCCGGAATATAGCGTTGGCTCTTGTCCAACAAGGGATATCGAACTTCGATAGCTAGTTACGTCTAGATTCGAAATATCCTGGCAGTCAAGAAGTATCTGACCAGAGGTTGGGTCAAAAAATCGTTCTAATAGTGCGAGTAGTGTACTTTTGCCACAACCGCTAGGTCCAACTAGTGCGATGAAGGACCCGGGCTCAATCTTCATGCTAAAGTCGCGAAGGACTACACAATCCTTCCTGGATGCGTAGCTGAAGCTGACATTGCGAAATTCAATTTCACCTCTGCAAGATTCTTTAACCACTTTATAGCCCGTAGTATCCCAGCTGTCAATTTCGGGCCGGCGCTCGAAGATGGAATTGAAT
>NW_003345198.1:2842812-2858270 GCF_000150975.2 Nannizzia gypsea CBS 118893 | reverse complement strand
AATGTCAACATTGCTAGTCGCACCAACCAAAGCCCGCTACAAATGGTATGGTCGAAGTGCAAACAAGGGCCAATTCCATCCTATAGCTAGTGAAAGTGCAATTCCTCCCAGGATAGTTGCAAGGAATGTTAAGATTGCCCCTAACACTGGACCGCTTAGCCCGCTTAGGTCCGTGGGTGCTGATGACAGAAGGGACGTTAGGGCTCCAATTGAGTTCTGCTCTTCAACAAAGAACGCAATGTTCTGGCGGAGGATATGGCGGAAAGTCTGCTGCCGTGCACGATGGGTAAGTTTCTCTGTGGTGTGGGCAAAGATGATGCCGTGGCCCAGCCAAACTGCAAAAATACTCAATCCTAGCACCAAATACATCAACGCCCAAAAGTCCACTCCGTCCCGCAGCGCACGAGCAGAAGTCAAAGACAATGCCTCGATTAATTTGGCAAAGATTATAGATTGGCTATGACATAATAACTATTAGCTTGTCTTTGTATCAACCTTTGAATTAATTAATTGAATAACGTACCCAGGAACACTCAGCCCTGCGAGGATAGCCAGAACTGTTGCAACAAAGATGGGTATAATTTCCGGCCCACTTAGCTTTGCAATAAATTTTAGAGCAATTGACATTTTGCTCCAGGAAAACGAGGACTTCAGTTTTTGAGTGGATTCCAATGAAGCAGTGTTTGACCGACTTTGCGATAAGTTGAAAGAGACACTCTCAATTTTTTCGTCCGGAGGGTGGTCGGAGACGCTGTTCTTCTCCGAAGATACCTCAAGGTCAAACTCTGTGCCACTAATATCAGTGGTAGGTTTGTTTTCAACGGCCTGGTTAGAGTTTTGTTGTTTTCCCACAAGTTCTGCATAGTGACCCTGCTTTGACATCAACTCATTATGGGTTCCTTGCTCGATAATGTGACCATCTGACATCACAACAATATTGTCTGCATCTCGAATAGTGGAGAGTCTATGAGCAATGACCAGAGTAGTCCTGCCCTTTGCGGCTATTAACAAGGCCTTTTGGACTGCTCGTTCTGCTCCCACATCCAGAGCAGATGTGGCTTCGTCAAGGAGTAAAATCTGAGGGTCTCTGATAAGTGCTCGTGCAATGCAAATCCTCTGTTTTTGACCTCCTGATAGCTGAGTTCCCTTTTCGCCAACTTCCGTTTGATAGCCTTCGGGTAGGCTTAAAATGAAGTCATGTGCGTTTGCTTTTCTAGACGCTTCTTCCACCAAAGTTTTGAGCTCCGCGCTCCCTAAAGAGCCACCTTTTTCTCCCAAGCCATAGATGATATTCTCAAATATTGTCGTGTTGAACAGTATTGGCTCTTGCCCGACCAGAGCTATCTGACTGCGCAGCCATTTCAAATTGAGCGTATTTATATTGTGGCTGCCAAACACTTGAAACATATACATTAGCGTATGCTGGTATTTCACTCGCAGAAAGCTCACATACATATCTCTCCTTTTGTTGGTAGGTAGAATCTCTCAATAAGCCCAATTATGCTACTCTTTCCACACCCAGATGACCCGACAATTGCCGTGGTTTTGGATGCCGGAATCACCAGATCGAAGTCTTTTAGAACAGTAACTTCGCGTCGGGATGGGTAGATTAGGGATATGTTCCGGAACGTAATGTCAAGTATGTTTTTTTCGAGGCGTAAGCCTTTTTCAGAGAATGGATCCTGTGGTGACTGTCGTGCGATGAGTTCTAAAATTGCAGCAGCGCTGGCAATACTAGAAACAAAACTCTTTACATTTGGAGCTACTCTTCCAACGGCCCAAGCGCCAATAACAATAGCTAGAGTTGATGTTGTAATGCCTGAAACTGTCATTTCCCCATCAACAAGTAGCCGAGATCCTTCCCAAAATGACAATCCATAGCTAAGATAAGGAACTGCGTTAACTGCTCCAATCATGATTGCAGTAATCATACCGGCCTTGAGAGCTGGCCGCTCCGCAAGTTTGAGATAGGTATCATATCGCTTAACCATACTTTCTTGGATTCCAAATGCTGTGACATGCCTAATAGAGCTTATTGCTTCCTCTGCAACATTTGCACTGCGGCTATAGCATGCGAGTGACTCCTTAGTCCATTTGATAGGCAATGCAACACTCATTGTGCCAATGAGGGTAAGCACCACAATGGTAGAGGTAAGAATGAGCGCAAGTTTCCAATATTCAACAAACGTAATGACAAATGCAGAGATAAAGGTGGCAGCGGCGGTTAAGCTGACAGAAAGATTCCCGGTCAGGCCCTCTTGAATCAGGGAAATATCGGAAGTAATGTGAGTTGTAAGCTCCCCAACACCCAAAGTGTCAAAATAAGCAATGTTTTGTCGCATAATGGATTTAAGGTACGTTTTCCTCAAAGCTCTGGTAATTCGCTCTCCCGTGTAGTAGAATCCGATCGTGGTGATATATGTAGAGGCGAACATCCCAATTGCAAGGTACACGAAGTATAACGTGAAAGTCGAGATATCATATCTGAGTGTCGAAGGAGATATTGTGCCATTTTGAAATGCATTGAAAGAGCCAACAAGCCGTCCATATAAGACCTAGTTCAGTGTTAGAGCGACAGGCAGCGAACTGCAGAATGGGACCCGAAACATACCGTCAAAAGAGGATTGAGGCCCCCAGCAATAATCGCAGCAATACAGCTAATAAATATAGTTGCGAAATCAAGAGGTGTGGCAAAACTAAAGATGCTTGGAGTTTGTTTACCTGTTGGTATACCCGTAAGTTGGTGATCCAGAATTTCGGTTTCCTCACCCGCGTCCTTCATCCTTTCATTTCTCATAGAGTTGGTCATCGTTTTTGGAGTCGGGATGATTTTTGGATGCGTTAACTGGTAGAAAGGCACAGTTGCCGATGACCACTCAGGAACCTAAGGCACTAGAACAAGGAAACGATTGTCAACTGCGCTCTGAGCAATTCCACCAAAGCTTTTTAGCGAGGAAAAATAAGACGTAACCAAAGGAAAAAAAGAGCAAATAAGAGGCTACCCCCTAAGATTCCACTCTCTGTGAATTGACCTTCGGGGCCGCCTCTTAGCTAGGGCCGTTTCCCGTAGTTAGTTACACGGGCCTTGGCATCCTCCGTGTCGGTCTGACAGGGATGACGGAAACTCCGACGGCCCGTCCCGGTAAGAACCTTAACTAGTTAGTTATAGAGTTAATCACTGGGGTAAGAGCGGTATGATGTATCTGACTTCCGAGGCTTAAGCTTGAACGTGACAAGAGCCTCCGTTCGGGCTTAAAGCGAAAGGGGACAACACGCAGAGCCAGGGTCAGCGCTGTCAGTATGCAGTCAAGTCCTTCGGGTCCCGGGTCAACAGAGGATGTATACTGTCACCATCCACATCAACAGGTGATTGCTTGAAGAGCAAGTGGAAATAGAACAGTAGTCACGAATCCAATTTCTCTTTTATTGCAGAGTTTACCCTGGCAAAACGGATCGATAATGTTTCTCGCCTTCAAGCGTCGACTCCATGAGAACGGCACTCGTACTGGTTGAAGTAAAACTTATTGACCATGACCTTACAGGCATTTCACAAACGGTTTGCACGGCGAGCCCAAGCCTTGTCAACGGGGCAACGATGCTGCTACGGTAAGTAGTTATAAAATAAAAGCCGCTTTACACGATATCCAGATATGGTTTCTGACTTCAGGACAGGCGTTGTCGCGCGTGCTATTCTTCCAGATCCAGATCTACCCGCTGAGCCAAGAACATTCGCGTATGAGGACTTTTATCAGTCCATAATAGAGAAAAAGAAGGAGGATAAGTCATACCGCTATTTTCGCAGCATTTCACGTCTGCATAACGAATTTCCCTTTGCACAATGCGCCACAACCGGGAAAAAAGTCAACGTCTGGTGTTCCAATGACTATGTACGTACCATAAAACTGTGTGCCCTAGAGACGAGCCTAACGTTTTACACAGTTGGCAATGGGTAGCAATTCCGCTGTATTAGCAGCTATGCAAAACGCGTTGAACACATATGGGGCGAATGCCGGGGGATCACGAAACATCGCTGGACATAGTCCTCTGATGGAAGCCTTGGAAGCGAGCCTTGCAGAACTGCATAAAAAGCCGGCAGCCCTCTATTTTAGCTCCGGATTTACTGCCAACGAGACAGCGCTCTCGACCTTAGGTTCCCAAATACCTGGCTGTGTCATCTTCTCAGACGAGTTAAATCATGCATCTATGATCGAGGGTATCCGGCATTCCAAGGCCAAGCGTCATATCTGGAAGCATAATAACTTGAGCAGCTTAGAGAGCTTGCTAGCACAGTATCCCAGAGAAGTGCCCAAGATTATCGTGTTTGAATCGGTATATTCCATGTGTGGTGTGTACCCCTACCCTTGACTTTCCACTAGTCAGGTTCCTTGCTGATTTCCTAACTAACTAATGTAAGGCACGATTGCTCCTATTGCTGAGATCTGTGACCTTGCTGAAAGGTACGGGGCAATGACATTTATGGATGAGGCGCATGCGATTGGTCTCTATGGCCCTCGCGGAGCTGGCGTCGGGGAACACTTGGATTTTGTCGCCCACCAGTCCAATCTATGTGACGGGAGAACCACGGTCGACCGCATAAACGTTATCAGTGGAGGTACCAGTAAAGGCCTCGGCACAATGGGCGGTTATATTGCGGGCTCCAAATATCTAATAGATATGGTCCGCTCTGTTTCCAGGGCGTTCATCTTCTCGACGTCTCAGTCGCCGGCCGTCGTAGCAGGCGCGCACGCCGCCATCCAATACCAGCTGCATAACATTGAAGGGAGGATTGCACTGCAGCGAAACGTCGCCGCTGTGAAACAGAAGATGGCGCAGTTTGATCTCCCCGTACTACCGAACCGATCACACCTGGTACCTGTCATGGTTGGCGATGCTGAGCTCACTCGCCGTGTCGCCGATATCTTGTTCGAAGAATATGACATCTACGTTCAGCCCATCAATAGCCCATCGGTTGCGGTTGGGATGGAGCGACTTCGCGTAAATCCCACAGCCAGTCACAGCCCAGCCCAGCAAGATGCTTTTGTCAGGGCGTTGGTAGAAATATGGGAGCGCCTGAACTTGCGCAAAGCATCAGACTGGCAACGAGCAGGCGCGTGGAGAGAGAATGCTTCAGTAGTAAAGCAGCTTTGGACGGACGAGCAGCTTAGCCTGGCCGTCGGGGCCGCTCATAAGCCACACATTCCTCCCCTAGTTTCAGTACAACTTCCGGATACCTTGTTATTCTAGTCTGTGTTTTTTTAAGTACTATTCATTTCTATTGCTATTATTGCTATACTACTCCCTCCTATGGTTATTTATTTGTTATTTGGGTGAAAAGGTGTCTTCTTCCTCCACTATATCTTGCAGAGGCTGTAACTAGTCGCGTAACTCTGCTTGTACCCGGGTAGGTTCCGAACTGGGTGAAAGAAGTTGATTTCGTTACCTACTCTAACTGTTATCGTTACGGCAGTGGCCAGCATTGCATGTTTATTACGTTACATAGCCTCCAGAGACATCACAGCACAAGGTTTGATTTATTTAGTATCCGTAATATATTTAAAAGCTGTTCTATTCTTCTCCTTAATCCCTGAGGTTGTACAAGAAGTCAAGGCCCCCTCCAGACACACTCGGACTCGGGTCAAGATAGCCAGTCGAGGAATTCTGGAGTAAAGTAGCTGACGATAGCATCAGCACCAGCACGCACAATGATTTCTGAAGTTTCAAAAGCCATCTCCTTTAAATCGAAAACCCCTGCTGCAGCCGCAGCATGCACCATAGCAAACTCGCCCGAGACCTGCATGGCAACAACGGGCACCTCAGAAAGTTCTTTGCCATCACTGATAATATCTGGGTACGCAGGTTTCACCATAATCATATCAGCACCTTCTCGCAAATCGCGTGTCATCGCCTTTCGAGCGAGTCCCCGTGCAGGGGGCGGCAATAGATAGCGTTTGCGATCTCCAAAGCGAGGCGTGGATGCCGCGGCCTCACGGAATGGCCCGTAAAGGCAGCTAGCATACTTGGCTGCGTACGACATAACTGCTACTTTGCTTTCGAGACGGGCACTGATAAGCTTTAGTTTGATAGCACGGATGCGGCCGTCGCTCATGTCTGAAGGAGCTACACAGTGCACACCGGCCTGGGCGAAAGAAAGCGCAATATCCGAGATACGGGCAACAGAAGCCTCGTTATCAACCGTGCCGTCCTTAAAGAGCACGGCACAATGGCCGTGATCCGTGTACTCGCAAAGACTAACATCAGCGACGATGTATAGGTCAGGAAACGCCTCGCGAATAAGTGGGATTGCGGGTAAGATAGGGCCTCTAATATCGTCCGCTAGGGAGCCAGAGCCATCTTTCAAATCAGTGCTCGGAGGTGAGCCAAACAGCAGGATTGAATGGAGTCCCTTGGCGACAAGGGTTTCGAGAAATGGGATTAGCTTGTTGATTCCTCTCCTGTGCTGGTTTGGAAGACTGGTGATCGGCTCTTCCATCTCTGGGTCGGCGGACAAGAAAACGGGGTAGATAAACATGGACTGGCAATTGTCAGCATACAATCAGGTTACTCATCGTCTATGTAAACTCAGGTGAGAAGAAAGGCAATCACCTTGTGTAAGAGCTTCTCAGACTGCCACATGGCGGACACTGCATGGTTGTACCCGCTTTTGAGCTGGCTGCCAATACTGGCAGTGCCATCTCGTGGCCACTGAGAGCGGTCAGCAACGCCTGAAGGCACACAATCTGGTACTGATGCCGGCATATTTAGCTAATAGAGAGGCTAGGCAAGTAATTCTCCGCTTGGAGCTCAAGGGGCCAGACCCGGATAGCAGGAGCTTTTTGTACTGTGTCATAGTCAGGGAGCAATCGATGATCTCATTCTCAGCTAGCCGGTATATCGCCGATTCTACAAGGCTCATGCTCCAGAATGAATACCATCCATGCTAACCATCTCACTAGGCACGGATATGAGATATTTTAAGGTATTGACAAGGGTATGGAAAGCACAGTTGGTTACTAGGACAGTCTCAACGGGGGCCAGCTTCGGGGTCTTCAACAAGCCCAAGTAAGGATTTTCCGTTCAGATCTCGGGGCTTAAGGGTATTGCTGTGAATATGTTGCCAGTTCGGAGATTCCGAAGCTAGAAAGTGGGCCAGAACATCCTTTGCATGTCAAAGTCTTGCGTACGTTATTCCACGACATGCGGTGTTTCCGTATGGCACGATGCATTTCCAGATCAAAAAGTAATTAGGTGTTAATAACGGATGCCAGAGAGCTAGCATGTCCTTGAAACCTGTTTTCTGGCTGCGTACAAGGCCTCAGGTCAAATATCTTCTGAACTATGCAACACACAGCTGAGGTCATTATTGTTGGGGCTGGGTTATCTGGCCTGCAAGCCGCACATTCACTCAGGGAGACTGGAATCACGACAGTTGTTCTCGAGGCCCGGTCCCGCGTCGGTGGAAAGACTTGGAGTGTTTCCCATGAACATAGAAACGGTGTCGGAGTTGCAGACTTGGGTGGAGAGTGGCTTAACCAAACGACACAGCCACGAGTGTACCAGCTCGCGGAGAAACTGGGACTTGAGTTTAACGATGTCAATGTACAGGGCGATTCCATCTTGGAAAGCTTCAATCATGAGATGATTAGACATGCTTACGGTGAACAAGCTGTGGTAAGTTGCAAGCCCCCCTGGCAGGAGCCCTGAGCTAATAACACCACAGCTCCCAGATGGCGAAGCGGAAGTGATTAAACGAATGAAGGAAATGTTCGAGGAAGAGTATAGTGCACTAGACCTTGAAAAGCTTGACGGCTGCCCTCATGATGAAGTGACCCTCGAGGAATTTGTTTGCAGTCGTAGTGGCAGCCTCGTCACGCTGGCTAACGTTGCTGTATGGACACGGGTCATGCTAGGCTGCGAGCCTAGCGAGCTAAGTGCAGCATATTTTTTCGTCTACTGCAAGAGTCAGGGTGGACTCATGAAGATGAGGTCGGCCAAAATGCAGGGCAAATACGTTACCATCAAGACAGGTCAATGCATGCTCCATACGATACTCCGTAGATCTTCGCACTAACTGATATTACAGGAACACAATCTATCTCTGAGGGTCTTGCGCAATCGTTGCCAGCTAACAGCGTAAAGCTGAATACTGCTGTAACGTCAATCGCGCAGAACGAGCATGGCGTAGAGGTGTTTAGCGTTGATGGTCGCATATTCCGTGGGCAAAAGGTCATTTTAGCCTTCTCAACTCCGCTTTATCAGAAGTTGACGTTTGTGCCAACGCTGCCTCCTAGAAAGGCGCTCCTTGCTCGTTCAACAAGGCTGGGTTATTATACCAAGGTCCTGGTGACATACAGCCGGCCATGGTGGAGAGAGAACGGCCTCAGCGGAGCATCCCAATCCTTCTGTGGCCCCGCAGCAGCGACGCGAGATACAAGTGAAGACTCCATATCCTTGTTTCGCCTTACCAGCTTCATCGCTGGTGCTCCAGGGGAAGAATGGTCACGACTGAGCGCCCCTGGGAGACAAAGGGCCGCCCTGGTCCAGCTAGCCAAGCTCTTTGGCAGCACCGACGCCCTTCAGCCAGCAGAGTACATCGAACAGCAGTGGTCGTCTGAGGAGTGGAGCCTGGGTTGCCCATGCCCCTACACACCACCAGGGGTACTGGCGAAGGTTGGTAGCTGCCTCACGGAGCCCTTTGGGCACATTCACTTTGCTGGCACCGAGACTGCCATGGAATGGAAGGGATATATGGAGGGTGCATTGGAGTCCGGAAGCAGGGAAGCAGAAGAGGTAACGAAGCAGCTTCGACCAATGTGTAGAATATAACTATAAGTACCGTATGTAGTTAACTAATAGATGTATCTACGGAGTACCCCGCCGAAAGCCCGAAATGACAGATGTGGCCCAGTCCCTTGATGCTACCAGCTTGCGAGAATGGGACCCCCAGATCCCCCTGGTAAAATCTCTGCAGCCACTAACCTGATAGAGCTAACTAGTTATTTAACTAGTTAACCCCGAGTTACTGAACCAGGACATGTAACTTAGTATATTCCAAATAGTCAGCATCAGCCCACGGCAAATCCTAGAGCTCAAGAGACGTCTTTAGAGCCATCATTAACTAACTAGCTAACTAGTTAAGAGTCTAGGAACCCCCGCATTAATCAACTCCTTGAGGCCATCTGGTCTAAACCGTGGCAGAGTTACCTCTTACAGACCCTCCAAAACTGCTCAATAGCCTTGATTGCCCCTCCATCTGTGAGTTAAATAAGGCATTAAGGTCCGGCGAAGGTCAAACACTAACTATTCTCAATAGTACTTCTTCATTAGTTATGGCAGATACCTCCGTTGCTAACATGCCATTGCGAATTGGAACCCGAAGATCCAATCTTGCCATTGTCCAGGCTAAGGGCGTCCAAGATCAGCTGCAGAAGATTGCACCAGACCACACTTTTGAGATTGAAGCACTCCATACCCTTGGAGATAAGGATCAAAATAGTGCTCTCTATAATTTCGGCGCAAAGAATCTATGGACAACAGAGCTAGAGGAATTGCTTACTTCTGGCAAACTAGACGTTATCGTACATTGTCTCAAAGGCGAGTGCTCTAAAAATGTTACCTTCTATTTAAAGCGAAATATAAAGAATATACAGCCATATGAGATTGCCTGTCTAACTTTCAGTCAGATATGCCCACAAACCTCCCGGATAGCTGTGACTTGGCTGCCATCCCTCTCCGTGATGATCCGCGTGATGCTCTAATTGTGAAGGCTGGCCTACCATATACAAGCTTACAAACACTACCTGAAGGTGCTATTATTGGCACCTCTTCAGTACGTCGCTCTGCTCAGCTTCACCGTTTATTCCCTAGTCTACGTTTTACAAATATACGCGGTAACGTTGAAACTCGCTTAGCAAAGCTCGATGATCCTCAGAGCGAGTATACCTGCATAGTAATGTCAGCTTGTGGGCTTGAACGTATTGGGCTTGGTTATCGTATTAGCCAACGGCTAGGCTCTAAGGATGGGGGGATTCTACATGCTATTGGTCAAGGTGCACTCGGCCTCGAGGTCCGGAAGGGTGACACTAAAATCCTACATCTGCTAGATCAGCTAGTAGACCACAAGTCAAGTCTTGCATGTCTTGCCGAGCGTGCTCTAATGCGTACGCTCGAGGGTGGCTGCAGCGTTCCAATTGGTGTTGAAACAGAGTGGCTTGATGAAGGAGAGGCCGCTGATCCGATCCTGGAGATGAGAGCAATAGTTGTTAGCCTTGACGGTTCTCAATGTGTTGAAGACAGTATTAATGCGGCGGTGCATACCAAAGATGAGGCTACTGTCCTGGGACAAGAATTAGCTGCACGAATGTTAAAGGCGGGTGCTGCTACAATTTTGGAAGATATCAATAAGAATCGGCCATCTAAGGACTGAGGATATGTGTATATAGAGCAACATATACTCTGACGAAGATTTAGTTCTGTTTACTACAGAGTTAAAGTTAGGGAATTTCTAGTGTGGTAGTTACCTGATAATAGACTACTCTATACTCCGTAGATTTAATAGTATCATTGCATAATATAAGGCTCTCCTGATTTCAATATAAACTTCGTATGGTGCGAGATGATAGTACCTAACCGTTAGCTAACTAACTAGTTACTTAGTAAAAACATACATGTCACAATAGTTATACGTATTGATATTATGACCACAGTTCCAAATACAACATTTGTAGCCTTGGGAACTCAACATCAAACAGCTCTATCGTACGAACTAACCAGGCACCCAATCATCTTCCCACCGTGTAGCTAATGCTGCCATGAAATACTCCCAGTAGCTTGGGTACCATCTCGATGTCTCCCAGTCGATGAGTGTGACCTCATACGTCTTCTCATCTCCCAGACCGGTGCCATCTTTGCTAAAATAGTTGTACGGACGGCCCCTAATGATCACGTTTTCCGTTGAAAGTTCCAATGTGTGAATTTCGATTCATGGCCCCGAAACACACTTGATAGGGCGCGATGGTAAAACTCTGCCCTGAATGCTGATCGATACTCCGATTCGGCGACGTACTTGAGTGCCTATGCCTCGTTCAGGTCAGCCTCGTTTTCGAACGGCCCGTTTATTTCAGGGGTTGGCTCAGGGGTCCAAATCATTCCACCTGGCATACGGCGTCTACCCAGGGAGCCGAAGTAACCTGGCGAGAGAAGTTTGCGTAGCTCTATGAAATATTGCTTGAGGGTTGAAACAATACCCTCTTTTTCTCGATCTGATAATGATTTCCATTCTGTATCTAGAGTCTTTCCCTCGACGTATTCCATAGTAATATAGTTCATGGAAGTTTTTAGTACGTGGTAAAGGGCGTAGTCTTTTGACAGGCCATTCTAGGACAAAAGTTACTTGTGAGTAAATTTACATGAGGAGTTTCGGTCATTTAGCCGTGCGGAAGCCAAAATTAAGCATATTCCTCATTCCTTAACTAAAACCGACTATATTGATTGAAATCTCCGCCTAAATGGCGAATAATTGAGCAATATTTGCTTAGTGGGCCCATTTTTGATAGCGATCTAAGTTAGTTAGTTCACAGTGGGGACAAGTCTCTTCGAGAGTTTCGCGGTAACTAACTAGTTAAATAGCAACTCAGGAATGACAGGCAAGCTCTCCTGTACATACAAATACACAAAAGACTTTACTTCTTCATGATCATTGCCACACTTTTTGCAGTGATGCCTTATTATAAAAAAAATCAGCTATCGGTTTGCTGCCATGGATAACTCGCCCTACATCTTGGTGCCATCTGATTGGTAGTTAGTTCAACGAGACTCGTTTAGGTATCTGCATTGCTGGATGAACAACTCACTCCTGCATTCCTCTCCGCATCTCCCAAAAGTACAAATAATTACAGATTCCCATCTTCCTTCCATATTCTGGGAGAAAACCCGAGCGATGGCGAAGAAGAAGAAAAAAGCTAGCTCTAACAAAGTCGTCAACATGGCTGAGGAAACAGCAGCCATCGTAGAGCCTCCAATAATCGACTACAACCAGCCACAGTTGTCGTAAGTTGATTACTTAGTTATGGTGTCATTAACGAGTTCAGTACCACTGACTTTTGTAGCCCATATCAAAGTCGGGTAATCTTACTCACAATAGGGTCCAAAGAATATAGTATTCAGGAGGATTTTCTGCGGGTACACGAGCTACTGGATTACCGATCAATTGGCGTGGAATTAACACTACCAGACGTTGAAGAGGATATCGGCCACACTATCATCCATTTCCTGTATACTGGCAAATATGAAACGCTAGGAGCTGAGCCTATGGATGGTTTGAATATAACCAAGGAGATGCAAAGGAGCATTCAAGCATACTGTGCAGCCAAAATATATGGATTGACAGGCCTTGAAACACTTGCCAAAGTAAATATCAAGCAATTTAGTGAGTCTTCGTCTATCTTCGACATACTACACGGGGCAAGAAGCATTTTTTCAAAGCTTCCTAAAGGCGAGGCATGGCTCCCTTGGTATATCAACACAAGACTCTCGATAGAATATGAACGAGATGAGAATGTTTTCAAAAGTGAAGAGTTTTACGATCTTTTTGGGGAGAACAAAGATTTTGACAAGGCTGTCTTTAAGATGGTTGTTGATATATACTCTTCTCGACTATCCTCCCTTCGACCCAACGTTAAGCGGGTAAATGGAACTGGAGCAGGTAACTAAAGCTTTTATAAATACATGCCCGATATATGGAAGCAATACTAATGGCTGTTTTTGCTCTAGAACATGCCGCTGCTGAGGAGTCCCCAACTGCTGAAGAACTGCTTGCTGAGGAACTGCCTGCTGAAGAATTGCTTGCCGAGGAACCGCTTGCTGAGGAACCACTTGCCGAAGATTCACCTGCTGCCAAAGACACTGTGTCCGGCAAGGAATTTGGGTGGTGTTTCTCAACGGATTGATGGTTATTCTCATGCCAGGCATCAAATTGGTTAACTAACTAGTTAGAAGCTTGTAGTTATTGCAAATTGGCAGCCAAGACCCAGATATATAGGGGTATAGTTAGCTGATAACTCATTATTTGTCTACGTTATTGAAAGACTGTCTGGTGTTGCTTACATTACCGCCAATCTGGCCTCTAGATCTCCTCTTAGCAGCGAGTTTTGCTGCGCACTATGCCATGGTGATCTAAATGACATAAACCTCTTAGTAGGCGAAGAGATAGGATATTTAACTAGAGTTATAGGTTAGGTAGAATCCTATTAGATAACTACGGGTTTATGTGGATTGATGGAGTTAAGAGGCCAATCACAGGGCACACTGGTTTGGATAGTTTGCGGTGCTTACAGACATCTTTCTAGAAAGGGTAAACTCCACGGCATGACGCCAGTGAGCTGGAAAGGGTTGGGAAGAGTCAGCAGCCAATGTTGTGGCTGGATTTTCAGGGCGCCTATCTCATCTTTGGGACTTGCATTTTTGCCTGATTAGTTAGCTCTTTTTAACATTAGCCGAGTCACCGCAGCTAACGGGACCTCATCTGTTAACCATCCAACCACCCCCTAGCTTCATCCCAACAATCTTTCAAAGCTCAACTGAGCCATCGCTCCGAACCCAGACCTCTGCCATGCCCCGGATGATGCGGTCGATATTTGTCTCCGCAGCGCTGAGTTCCAAGATACGGGCAATAGCGCAGTGCAGCTCCAGTAGCCTTCCAGAAGGTGGGTCGAGCGTATAGTGGTGAAGTAAGGGAGCAGGGCTCGTGTCACCGGGAGGTTGTAGATCCGGAGAAAAGCATTGGACGAGTTGATTATGTAGATATGGTCAGTGGAAGTTATAAAATCAACGGGTTCGAATTTTGGTTTGCGCATCTAAGCAGACCAGCTGCAAGGCTGATAGTATGTTGGACCACAAGGGACAAAAAGGCCTAATGCCCCAAGTTATCCTTGGGTAATGAGTGCGAGTCGTAGCTAAAGTGGAGTATTCCAACATAGTATCACTTGGGCTATCAATATTTGAACCCTCGATTAGATGGATCACACCAGTGTCGAAGATAGGCAAAAACCTCAACACAGGCCATCTTGTATTCGAAACAACGTGCAAGATAACGTACGCTTGGTGCTATGGAAAACTGTCAAGCACTGTCCTGGTATCTTGGAACGGAAATGTCTGTAGGGATACTTGCGGAGCAGGAGCCAGCGCAGAAGTGTCCACTGGTAAGATCTACCCACAAAAAACATTCGCAGGCTTGATTTAAAGTATTGCTGAGCATCAGACCACCATACGATGGTAGTCTGGGATGGGATGCATAGAAGAGTGGCGCCTGGTCGCACAAATGGCCCTTCCTCCTCCTGAAACCCTCTCTGGGATGCTTTCAGGATCGTGGTTAGGATCTCAATTATCCTCCCAAGACCCATGTCATCAGCCAGGATGGTATGTTGTCTTGTAGGCACACCTCCATGTACTGGGTTGTCAACATTATTAGGGTAGAGCCGCAGGCAGGTTTGGCAAAATTTCCCGTTGTCGAAGGGAGTTTCCGAGTCTCACGAGTTCGAAGGGTTCAAGTCATAGAAGCGAGTGTAATAGAAAGGCGATACGTTGAGTATGTTCAAGAGATGAACGAGAACCCCAGCATAGCCCGGGAAGTATCATGTATGAGTTCGTTAATGTACTCAGCAGATGCCAACAGCACAGTGTTTATATTATCTGCCAGCTCCATAAATACCGCCGCCGCACATGCATAGTGCAGGTTAAAGCCAACGGGACCACGAGTGTAGGTCGTCAGTAGCGTATTGCAGGCCTATGCCTGCGTGTATGAGCCGTAACCTGCTGCCGTTGGGATGAAGGAAAGGCATTTGATGTAAGACTTGTCTGAGCAAAGTAATGCCTAGATGAATGTAACAGTGAGTAGATACCCGTGGTAGTCAAGTCAAAGGAGAAACGTACTGGTATCTACTACTTTGCGTCAACGAGAGAGGTAGAACGTATTGAACTTCTAGACTCCTCTAAGATGCACATCAACAAGTATTATAGCTGTGATGGACACTATATAATCCGTGAAATATTATGTAGCTAAATATTTTGTGAAATAGCACTGCTTCGAGGCTGAAAAGTGCCTCTTGTGAGGAAGCCATATTTCATTTTAATTGAGTGTACTGGAGGGGTCTCGGTCTGCATCTGTCGGCCACGGATAAGGCATGCAGTCGTATGAGGCCGCCGTATATTGAATATTGTCTTGGGTATACTTTTTAAATAACTGTCTGTGATATAGCTGATAAGATCCTCAGGGGGAGGCAGTTAACCTCTTCCTCTAAACAGCTTTTAGTATAGCTTTAGTATAACCTTTAGTACAACTTTGGGTATATAGTATATTTTATAGGGATATGAGGGAATGAAGAGAGAGAAGAGGAAGAGGAAGAAGAGGAAGAGGAAGAAGAGGAAAGAAAGTCAAACCATGTTTAGGTTTTTATACTGTAGCG
>NW_003345198.1:2803728-2840984 GCF_000150975.2 Nannizzia gypsea CBS 118893 | reverse complement strand
CCATTCCTTCGAAGCAGCAGAGCAAGTTGACGGGGAAGTCGACGCCGGCCTGCTTGTGGGCGTCAATGATGTTGATCCAGCCGAGGACGGGTCCCTTGTCGTCGGTGCTGCCACGGCCGAACATGCGGCCCTGCTCGTCGACGGTGAGGTCGAAGGGCTCTGTGGCCCAGCCGTCCTCCTTCTGCGCGGGCTGGACGTCGTAGTGGCCGTAGACCAGGACGGTGCGCTTCTTGGGGTCGCTGCCGTAGCGGGCTAGCACCACTGGAGGCAGGTCGAGGTGCTCTCTGCCAGGCTCCTTGCCGAGCTCTCGCAGCTCGACCTCTGCACCGAGAGTCTTGAGCTGGTCGGCGATCCAGTGACCCATCTACACCACCGTCAGCTCCTCTGTATCTATGGTCTATGCTATTTTATATAGAACCAAAGTGTTGGTAGGCTCACCCTGACAACCTCAGGCCGGCTCTCCGCCTGTGCCGAGACAGACTGAATAGCAACCGCCTCTCTCAAGCCTGGAAGTAGATGTCAGATACAAAAACTAGTACCAAACATAGCATATCGATCAATATTGAACAAGATAGTAGTACTGACGCTCAATGAAGGGCTGCTTGAGCTCATCCACCCTGTCTCACCGTCAGCATCAATCCTTACAGCAAGCAAAGACAGGACCTACTTCTTGAAAAAGGGATCCAACTGAGGAGCCATCTTGGAGTCAGTGACGTGACCGTAGTACGAGCGTCTCTGAAGAGTAAAAGCAGAAGCAAAGGACGAGGCAAAAGCTGTAGCCGGTCGACGTCGACTATGAGTAGTTGCAGTATAAAAGGCACGACGAAAGACTGGTGTGAAAATTCGCTGCCGGGCCACAGGAGCGGGGAGCATCTCAACCGCCAGATATAAATATACAAAAATAACAACTACTAAGCAGCACAGCAGTAGCTAAGGAGGGGCAATGGTTAGATCCGGCTAATTATCGCGCGAGTGGAGGGCAAAAGACAGGCATGATTAGGTACGTACCCAGCGGTCATAAAGCGACAGTCACATCGCAGAGCGTTCGCTGTAAGGTACACCGGGCGCGGCGTTGCTTTTTCCTTAGTGGCTCTGGTGTTACTTGTCTGCGTGTTAGGTAAGCAGCAGTGTAAATATCCGACGGGCCAATGGGAAGCTGCGGGATTTACGAAGCGGGTTGGAAACTGCGGCCGCTGACTGGCTGGGGGTGAGCGCCCTCTTGCTGCTGTCCGATTGGCTCAGCTGCTGGTTAAGTAAGAATTAGGTAAGTAAAGACTTGGCATCACATGATTGATCGAGTAACATCATTATGTAATATTAGAGTTTTAGTCAGCGAGGCCCGTGCGATCCGGCGCATTTTTAACTCTAAACGAACAACATCAAGAAGGAAGCAGCAGCAGCGCGAAGCAGACAGCCAACAAGACAGCAGGCAGCGGACAGCAATATCATCATCCCCCACGCAGGCCCCGTCGACCCCCTTGCTCTCATTTCCCCCTCATTCCCCCGCCTCATGCCTCATGCCTCGCAACGCGGTCCCCCGTCACCATGACTCGCACTGGAGCACAGCGGGCTGCCGAGCACCAATGTAAGTAGCTACCCTTTGCACTTTTGCGCCTGGCTGTCTCTCCGTGGCCACTGACCAGCGTCTAACATGCAGGCGATCAGATACATCCTACCCTGGCTGATGACACTCGCTCCCTACACGTATGCGTTATGGCACAACTATCACGCCCCAGCTGACAGCTAAGCTAACTGTATTGTACAGAGCAGAGGGAGAGGCCGTAAGCGGCGAGCCGACGACACAATAGATCTCCATCCAGATATACCTCTACCGAAACAGCCGCGAGTTGCTGCTGTAAACCTCAGTACCGAGGGCACCCCCCGCAACTCCGTGGCAGGCCACGGCGCACTCGACGGCCCAATCGACCCCATTGGGTTTTGGGTGGAAGAAGGACGTTGGCCGGAAGAAGGCTGGTGGCCAGAAGAGCCCTCGAACATGGAGCACTTGCTTGCACGAAAGAAGTCTTCCTCTTCCTCATTTGGACGTAAGCGGTCAAACCCTGCCACGTACACGACGCCTAGCGACGAGAAACCCAGAGAGCAGAAGAGTGCGCCGTATAGGGATGTGCGGTACGAGCTCTTACTCCAGACCAAGGGCACATATATGGACACGTGCGATCTGGGCATCACGGACGCAAGCAAACATCTTGTGTGGGAACTCCTTCACACTAAACAGCCAGTTCCGAAGGAGACGCTCTTTGACGAAGCGACATTCGTTGATGCTTGCCGCCACTTGCAGGGCAGGAATGAAGCTAAAGTTATTCAAGACATTTCCCGGCTCATTGTTCCTTCAGCGGAAGCACTCGCAATCCAGGCCAGGGAACTTAGACTTCTCATTGAGAGCGTGAACGAGGGCTGGAACAATTCGATCCCTCTCACAGGGACCCGTCCCCAGCCAGACTACTCTGTGGGGTTTAGACGAGAAGCATTCACTGAGGATCAGCGCTCTAAGCTGTCACCATTCATTGGTGACTTCATCGCAGGGGACCAGTCCTTCTTCATGGCCACTTACTACATGTACTTCCCGTTTCTGACGTGTGAGGTGAAGTGCGGTGCTGCGGCCCTCGATGTCGCCGACCGCCAGAATGCCCACAGCATGACCCTTGCGGTACGGGCTCTCGTCGAGCTGTTCCGTCTAGTGGGCCGCGAGCAGGAGCTTGATCGTCAGATCCTCGCCTTCTCTGTCTCACACGACCACCAGATGGTATACATTTACGGCCACTACCCGGTAATAGATGGGAAGGATACAAAGTACTACCGTCACCCCATTCACCAGTTTTCATTCATTGCATTAGACGGCAAGGAGAAATGGACAACATATCAGTTCACGAAGAATATATACCATCACTGGATGCCAGCTCACCTCAAAAACATCTGCTCCGCCATTGACCAGTTGCCATCTGATCTAGACTTTGGCATTCGATCGTCTGAGCAACCCGGATCCCTCCAGAACCTAGAAAGCCACCCTTTTTCGCAGTCGGATGGGACGTCCGATCCCATCATAATAGATAGACAGCCAAGCAGTACCGATCAGCAGGGGTTTACGCCAGCCACTTCATTGATGGGAGGAGGGCCAGCTAAGAGGAGGAAAAGCCCAGTTAAGAGAACATAGGCCTACAAGTGTTATACAGTGCTAGTGCTCGTCTTAGCATTATCATTACCCGGCTCAGCAAGTCTCCACTGCATGAAAGAGGAACTCCACGCTGGCGTGGGTGTTGATGCAGTACAGCCGCTGATCCAGCTGTATATCTCTATCCTACTCCTTGTAACGATTTGAAGTATACATGGTTATTTATTGCATGGATTGTATGTATCATACATGAACAGTAGTAGTTATAGAAACAGACGAAGACGGCAGGCAGATGGCAGTGATAGTGATAGTAGTACATAAGGCGGGGATGCATCGAGCGTCCCTTGCTTTCAAAGTGGTCCCCAGACGGCACACGACACCAGACCCAGACATAGGGTGTAGTGCCAATGCAAAGAGTAAGATGTAAAGAGTAGATTATTTGTCCCTCCCCCAGAGCTCCTTGCGGAGCTGTCTGTCCTCGCGGGCCATCGTCCGCTTGAGGCCCCATCGCGACTGTACGGCCGTCAGGATCTGTCTCTGGATGGCCTTCTTCTCCCCGGCCGCCTCGCAGGCCATGCCCACGAAGAGCGTGCTGCACCCAAACTTCTCCGCCAGCCTGTTCCGGCTCCAGAGCATGGGGTCACTCTTCCGCAGCTCCCGCATCGTCTCTATCTCCTCCTTGGTCAGGTACTTCTTCGGCTCCTTCTCCGCCTGCAGCAGGGATGGTAAGGCCTCGCTGCTGATGTTTGCTGCTGTCGAGTCCTCGAGGTTTCTTCGTAGTGTCCGCCGTACGTCGTCTGCGGGCAGGAACTTGGTGGGTGTGAGATATACCGAGGGTGCGCTAGAGGGCGGGTTGTGGATGATGTGTGCTGCTGAGGAGCTGGAGGGAGAGAACGAGGCGTCAGGCTTTATCCGCAGCCGTTTCTTGGTCCGCCGGTAGGTCGACTGCCATCGTCGGCTGGTCTGTGACTGAATTTCGGGGCAGAGAAGCAGGTTGGCCACCGGACGGCGCGTCAGAGCAGCCGTGCAAGCCATTGCAGCTGTTGCTCTCGATATTTGCTGACCTGGTATATGTCTTGTCTCGATTGTCTGGATATCCGTCTATAGCTTGCAGAACTGCTCAATTGGAGGGAGAAACGGGCAGCCAGACAGCACGTCGAGTAAAGCAGCCTCAGACCGCAGAGAAGATGCCGATTGGAGTCTTTTTCCTTGTCCTTTTCCTTGTCTCTTTCGTCTTCGTCTTCGTCTTCGTCTTTTTTGAAGCCAAAAAAAACTTTCGATGGGATCAAAAATGGTCACGTGAAAAGAACATGTCACGTGAAATACTTTTTTATATTGTGTATCAACTTTACAGCTTGTAACGAACACACACGGGAGCAACTGCAATAAAATACGTCATTACCATACACGACGTCATCTTGAAAAACCAACAAAACAACAAAAAGACGAAGAAGAAGAAGAAGAAGAAGGACGAAAAAGAAAGAGAAAAAAGACATCGACGGCCTCAAGAGCTTCATGGTTGCTCGCCCAAGACGCCTGTCGGTCGCCCAAGACACACGCATCGCTCGTCTCGCTGCCAGCTGAACCGGCGCAGCTCTCGACTGCCTCCCCCAGACGGAGCCTTTGGCCTGCATCCTCCTCCCCGTCGCTCCTCTTACTCCGTCCCAGCCGCCAGCGAGGTCGAAGACAAGCGACAGCAGCAACAGTCACAGCCACAGTCACAGATGGCACAGATGGCGCTGACCATTCCTTCTGGCGCGCGGGGTGCAGACCTGGCCACAGAGAACATACTACCGTCCCAGCAGCTGTCTGCTACGACTACGACTACGACTACCACCAAGACTACCACGCCAGACGCTGCGCCGCAGAAAGCCTCCAGGCAGACGTCGCACCACCCAGACAGCCAGGGTCAGAGCCAGAGTCAACGCCAGAGTGCAGGGGAGGACGCCAGAGAAGATATAAGCCAGGAAGAGGAACAGGAACAGCCTCCCAAGACCAACACTCCCAGGCCCAAACCGCTCTCAACCATGGCTGGCAGACCAGTTTCGCCTCTGCCCCTGGGCTCGCTCAGTCCCAGCCGGGCGTCCGTCTCTCCCCATCGCGCCAGACATGCCTACATGACGCCGACCTCACCCAGCAGACAGCTCAGTCCGCACTCCCAGATGCACTCGCCAGCCTCGTCCCAGATCTTCGAGCGAGACGTCCAGGAGGACTTCCCCGTCCAGACGTCGCCTGCCATCCCCTCCCACATCGTCACCGAGAACCACATCCCCCCAATCCTCGAGGCCTCCTCTGCCGCCCTGACCGACGAGAGACTCGACCCGGACTCCGTCGAGATCGTAACCCATACTCTGCATCAGCCTGCCTCTGCCGTTGTTGCGGCTGGCACGACAACAGCACCATCGTCCGCCCATCCAGGCGCTGTCGCCTCCTCCTTCCACGAGCACGCATACTACCCACAGAGTCCCTGCGACCCTGAGACAGCCTCGACCTACGGTACCGGTCTCGACTCAGCGGATATCAGGCGTCTAAGTTTCGTCTCCTTTGCAGACCTCGTCCACGGCGAACAGGTCGAGTCCTACGAGCATGCCGCAAACAGAGACTCCCAGATCATGGGCGGGCTTGCCGCGCTAGCCAACGCTCCAGCCATGAACAACACCAGTAACTACAACAATAGATCTCCTTCGCCCATGCGCTCGCCCATATCCTCTCACGGACCGGGAAGCTCTCCGCCCACCAGTGTCTCCCCCGGTGAGCCCAGATGTCTAGAAACATCCTCTCCCGGCCGTGGAGCTCGGGTTCCGTGCAGTCCTCCTCCTTGTCCCCATAGTCCATCCGCTATGCTCAGCAGCGACCTCAACGTTGAGACCATGAGACAGGCCCTGCGCCGGACCGGCAGCGGAGACCTGGGCTCCATGAGACATCCTCCCCTAAGCGCTGCTGCAAGTGACACCGCCTATGAACGACCGTTTAAGTGAATGAAAACTCGCATTTACAACACATTACTTTTGGCTATATCTCGATTTCGTCTTCTTCTTTTCTTCCAGCTTCTTTTTTTTTCTATTTGGCGGTGCAAGCCCAGTTTCTCTACGGATTACTTATACTCACTTTTTTGCCACCTCTTGTTTCTACCTCCCGGTTTGATACCTATTTCTGTTCCTACTTATCTACCTACTTCCCTCTGCCATTATCGCCCACCGGTACATTTTCTTTTTGCTTGTTCGATGTTTTCTGGCGGTTCTGGCTTTTATTTACTTGTAATCTACACGTTTTGCGCTCTCCTTTTTGCACTTTGGTTCCTGGGAAATCCAACGGCCATTTCAGCTCATGATCCTTCTTCATATAGTTTCTCTCTCCATTCCTTTTATTTAAATGTCCATCCTCATTCGTCCATCGATAGTTGATATCTCTAGGCGTGAGTACCCCCAGCGGGCATATAACTAATAGACCCTCACCTTTATCAGTAACATAGCTCCATGCTGAACCTTTTTCAGGTGCTCTTCCCCAATTTCTCCACTGCTTCAAGAGCATGTGTGATTCTCTTTTTCATATCATCAACGTCTTCAAGTCCGACGCTGATCCTCACCAGATCAGACGGGACGTTCAGGGATTTGGCCTACATGTCATAGTTGACGTCAGTATGAGATCAACACAAACACACATGGCATAACAGCCTTATAGCCTTGCTTCAAAACATACCCAGTCCAGTTCCTGATAATGCGCCAGGATAGTATACGGACAGCTTTTTGACACGTTAGCCGCATAAAAACACGAGAAAGAAGGAAGAACAAACCTAAGAGTAAAATTGGTCCCTAGACTCGGGCCCTTTAACACCGCAAGGTTGTCAAAAAACGCTGCAGCTGCCTCGGGCGTATGGAAGATAACCGAAAATAAACCGCCATAGCCACCATCGTGGTTACGGCATCGGTCGTAAAATGCCCTCGTTGGGCTGTTCTTCGGGTAAAATACATCTTTGACTATACGAAGCAAATCAGCAATCAAGTCATTCGAATTTATACCCGAAGAAAAGCAAAAAATGTTATCATATTCGACGCAAAAGAACCTACCTAGAGGCGAAGATTCAAGCAAAGACGTCAATATCTCTGCTGATCTGTTAATCCGCTCAACACGACAGACAAAGTCCCGGCTGTTACGCTCCAGGAAAACTGCATCCTCCGCCCAATAGTCATCCTCATACTCCCTTGCCAGAACCTCTTTGAACAGCGGGTAGAACTGTCCATGCGGGTTGAACACCGCACTGCCACCCATAACATTGCTGTCTCCGCTGAATATCTTCGTCAGGCTGCTGACCACCACATCGGCAAAGGGCAGCACATTCACATTGATGAAGTTGCCCAGCGATTCGTCCACGACAACCGCAAATTCGTATTTCTTCGAAAGGGCGTGTATCCGTTCGAGATCCGGTGATCGAAGCAGCGGGTTCCCAGGGAACTCGGTAAATAGAGCGAGGTACCGTTCTCCTGACTCCAGGCGTTTCTCAAGATCATTTATCTCCTCAGTTGAACAGAGACCATAAAATTGCACCCCCGGACCCCATTTCTCAAGTATCTTCAAAGTATCGATGTATGGGAATCCAAAGCATATGCTTTTCATGGGTCCACGGGACTTAAGCAGGAGCTGGTGGACGTTGAATATCGAGTTCATTCCTGTAGGGTACAGGAAGATATGCTCTTCATTGAGTCCCGGGATGCGAGCGTTTTCAGGTTGGTGGGATTCTGCATCTGCAGACAACGTCCCTGCAATCCGTCGTTTAACCGCTAGCTTTGCATTGTTCGCCAGGCACATGTCCAAGTTGCGACCAAAGCGCTCTTCGATAAACTGGCTGAATTCTCCCTCACCAGTAAGCGACACGGGCTCAGCTTGTTTTGCCGGGCCGTGAGATTCTACCTTCTGGTATCGCTTTGGGCCCTTATGGATGACGTTGCTGTCTGCCTTTGCACTTTTGGCCTGTGCCTGAGATTCTTCAACAAGGTAGCCATCTTTCAGTGCTTTAAGACAGAATTCACCGCGTCTGCTTGAGATTCCAGATCCACTATGTTGCCACACCTGCTTCGAAATACTGCCATACTTCTGCGGATAAAGCACGGCACAAAGCTCCGATGAGATGCCATTAAGCTCTGCAGGGGTAATCTGCGGCGGCATAACCAGCCGCACAACACGTACGTTATGTTTATCTTCTTCAGGCACCTTTGACAGGAGGAAGTCCCTACAGCATGAAGCAGTTTTGGGGGATGGGAATAGCATAGCTGCGTCTCCCTGTCGGCCAAACCGAGTAATCACCTCATCTGCAAGACATTGAATGCTCTTATGAACGAAGAATCGTGGGTATCCCGTAGTCATGGCATTGATCACTTTTGCATCTCCTTCTTCGTATCCTATGTTTGATTCCCATGTTGGAAGAGATACGCTTATCGCCTACATATAGATCATCAGCAACCGTGGTCAGGGGGCGTATATTCCAGAGCATTGCAGGAGCCAGTTCACATAAAAAAGTGTAAGCAGGCGTCGATTTTCACTTGCTAAAGGAGGCATTGATCCTAATGTAGACCTCTCTATGCTCCCCCAACTCATGCTTGATAGTGACTCATTTAGGGGGGTATCACTTACATGGGCGGTGTTTGGAGGGACTGAACCCCCAACAGGCTGGTCGACAGACATGGAGTATGAGTTGGTAGTAGACCTGATATATCTCCTGTTCTTGGATAGAGGGTATAGAGTAGTAGATGTGCTGTGATGACTAGACCGTGTTCCTTTAGTGAGATGGGATGTCCAGGGATCATTCCTGGTAGTAAGATAAGAGAAGGCCTTCAGAGAACAGGACAGGGTCTATCCGCAGGAAGTTATATGCTCCCACAAACAACAACAGCCATTGACAAAAACCAAATCAGTCATTCAATCGTAAACTCATCAAAGAGTAAAAGATGCAATAAACAAAAACAGCCTTCAATATCAAAAAGAGGTGAGAAAAGACGCCGACCTCGGTGTTATTAGTCACTCGTCACATACTTACATTCGTAATTTATACTCCTCACCTGAATTTCGTAATTAATCTGCCAAGTCTAGTAATACAGATACAACATTTTTTCTATCAAAAATTTAAAAATTATGCGACGCTGATAACAATTTTGAAAGCTCAAAAGGAAGAAGAAAACACAACAAGCGGCGCAATGTCGGGTCCTACTCTTAAACGGAGAAAGCTGGGCTCCGGAGAGGGAGAAGACAGCACCAGCGTACCAAAGAAACAAAAATCGCCGGCTGTCCAGCGCAATGGACGGGCCAGCAACTCTGCAGCCGAGTATGCACTCGCGCGTGGACAGTACAAGTCCAGCATGTTCAAGCTCCAGATAGACGAGCTGCTCGGTCAACTGCGCCCTGACTACGATAAACTCCTTTCCCGAGTCGAAAAGAGCCTGCGAAAGCTGAAGACTGTCATTGAAGAGATCCCAAACGGCACACCAAAGACACTCGCCGAAGCGAAGAAGGAATTCGAATCTTCAAAGGTTGCAATTCCATTTCCAGAGCCTCCACCGGCCAAGGATATCCGATATACCTTTGAATATACCAAGCCGACAGATATAAATGTTGTGGGGAGCTTTGCGATGAAGACAATGGCCAAGGGACAGGGACCTACCCATATCGATTTGGCCGTCACGTTGCCCGCTACGCTCTTTCACAAGAAGGATTATACAAGCTATCGGTACTTCTACAAGAGGGCATACTACCTTGCTCGCATTGCAGCAGCGATTGAAGCTGCGGATGATGTGGACTATGCTACCAGTTATACATATCAGGACGGAAGTACCCTTCGGCCAGTTCTTTTACTACAACCAGCAGACGGTGCAAAGGATGATTTTTCACGCTCAAATTGTGTCATTCGCATAATAACTGCGGTTGAAAAGGACACTTTCTCCTTTTCACACACTTTACCATCACATAACAGCCTTCGACTTGACAATGAAACCGAGCTCAAATCAATTGGGACCAACTCGACGCATATTTATAACGCATCCCTTCGTTCAGAAGCGGTGGTTAGTGCGTACCTCAAACTCCATCATTCTGCTGGCGTCAAGTGCGCTGCATTCAAGGATTCATGCATCCTGGGTCGGGCCTGGCTTCGTCAACGTGGATTCGGAGCCTCTTTCGCTTCAGGCGGATTCGGCCACTTTGAATGGGCCACTCTCCTTGCTCTTCTCCTAGAGGGCGGTGGTCCTAACGGAAAATCCGTGCTCGCTCCAAGCTACAGCAGCTACCAGATTTTCAAGGCAACACTCCAGTTTCTCTCCGGCAGAGATCTTACGAAACCACTTCTGATCCATGCTCCAGAAGGGTTAGGTACAGTGACTGATACCGGCTTCCCTGGCCTTTTTGATGGGAAGCGAGGTTTAAATATCCTATATAAGATGACGCCTTGGTCTTATAAACTCCTGCAGCGTGAAGCCACATTGACTCTAAAAATGTTGAATGACTCAACCCGTGATCATTTTGATAGTATTTTTATCACAAAAGTCAGTGACGCCTTTTATAGGTTTGACCAAGTTACAGCTATTACTCTACCCGGACGCCGCCCACCAACAATCCAGGCAGCCGAGCGACTCCAGTCTCTTCATCGAGTTTTAACCAAGTCTCTTGGGGATCGAGCCACAACGATAGACCTCACTTCGGGAGAATTGCCGAGCTGGCCCGTCAAATCCATTTCACCATCGAAGGAGAACAAAAAATGGGTTATAACTGCCGGTTTGAATCTTGATGCCGCTAATCAGGGTCGCAGCATTGACCATGGACCTTCTGTCGAAGACAAGGAAGAATCGGCTGCTTTCCGAAACTTCTGGGGTGATAAAGCCGAGCTACGTCGATTCAAGGACGGCAGTATCAAGGAGAGTTTGGTGTGGTCCGATCAGGCATCTTCTGGGACTCCCGTCCAACAAATATTGACCTACATTCTTCAACATCACTTCAAGGTCACTCCAGAGAATATTGTCTTTATGGCAGCAAACATCAGCCAGGCTATTCCTGGCATCTCAAATGCGCTATCGATGACCCAAACCTCTGAACCAGTTCTAGAAGCTTTCCAGAAACTTGAAAGACATTTCCAGTCAGATGAGAGCCTCCCTATTGCTTTCAGCCAACTACTTTTAGCCACCCCCCTCCTTCGATGCTCCCCCGACTTACCCGGAGCTCCTATGGACGCAATCCTTCTATTTCAATCTTCCTCTCGTTGGCCTGATGATTTAGGCTCTATTCAAATGACCAAGGTGGCTTTGCTTCTCAAGGTGGAAGAGTCAATCCGCAAAGCAGACGGCGTTATCCAAGTCAGAGTTGGAACAGAAAACCACGAGAGCAACCTACTGAATACATCATTCCTTGAGGTCCATTACTCCTCCTTTATAATATTCCGCCTGCGTATCCACCATGAACCAGAGCAGTCTATCATACAGGGCCAACTGAAGAGCAAGGATTTACCTGCGAGGAAAAAAGAGGAGCTCGCTGTTGCTCTCGCCGCTTATAAGGCAACTTTCCTCCAAGCACCCCGCCATGCTCAGGCACTTCAAAGTCTTTCAAATCGTTACTCGCTACTCCCTATCGCGATCAGGATGCTAAAATCTTGGACAGGCGCCCACCTCCTGGCTCCGTTTATACGTGAAGAGCTGCTAGAGCTCCTAACTTGCCAAATATTCCTCACTTCCTACCCTTGGGATGCCCCTTCAAATGCATTCACAGCTTTCCTTCGAACTCTACACATGATGTCCAAGTGGGATTGGCAGCATGAGCCACTCATAGTTGACTTTGGTGGCGAACTTGAGAGCCAGGACTTCACAGATATCCGTACCCGCTTTGAGGCATGGCGAAAGATTGACCCAATAATGAAAAATGTTGCTCTTTTTGCTGCCTCGAATATCGACCCAGACGGTGTTACGTGGACACAGCACAGCCGTCCACCGAGAATCATCGCATCTCGAATGGCCATGTTAGCCAAGGCTGCATCAAAAGCTGTTCGAGAAAAGGGCGTGGATCTGGACGTTGGTGAACTGTTCCGATCTCCTGTAGACGACTACGACTTTCTACTTCATCTAAGCCCATCATTCGTTTCGGACCACACAAAGAAAGCCGCCTACAAGAATCTCCAAGATTCAGCCTTGACTTCCGAGTATGTCAAACACGAAATGGTTCGTGATCTTGTTGCAGAGCTTAGCAGTATATACGGAGAGCACATCCTGTTTTTCCATGGTCATGCTAGTGAGAAGGTGATAGCAGGCCTTTGGAACCCGCAGACAACAAAGACACAACCGTTTGGTCTTAAAATTGGATTTTCATCTTGCCCGACAAAGACCAAGGATGGAGAGGAAGTGGCTTTGAACAAAAAGGCAATTTTGAATGAAATTGCATCTATAGCAGGGGATATCATTTCTAAGGTACAGGTGCTCCATTGAATCGATTTTGAATGCTCGTAGAAGATAAAACAGAAGATGACGATGAAATTTGGTGTATAATGTGATAGCAAAAAGAGCCCTCCATTGGTGGCAGCAAAAAAATTATGAATACCGCTTACATTAATTATCCATTTATTTTTCGCATTTCCATGCAAATTCATGATGTTATAGATAAGAGGGTATGTTTAAAAGAAACCTCGTCGGCTCCCTTTATCGGTTTGTGTTGAGAAGGAACAGTAGCGGTCCTTGATGGCCACAACTTCATACGTTCCCTCATCTGATGCTTTGATAGTCTTCGTGTGCTCATGAGAAATATCATTCTTAGTGTCGAGGATAACTCGCTTCCTGCCTTTACCATCATTGGAACTGCGGGTATAACTAGGAAATATCTGTTAATACATGAATGTTCAGTATTGAGAGTTGAGAGTTAACTTACGTGAACTCAAAAGGAGGAGTTCCCCAGAATTCAAACATGATCTCCGCTTCACCACCTTCGGGAATGTCCACAACGGATACTCCGCCACGACTTATTCTAACGCTGGGCATTTGATGTATTACCTTGGTGATATTCTTATGAACTCGGCACCTTCCACTAGCTCCATCACTGACTGATGTGATTTTGAATTCACCAGGCATTTCCGCAATACGCCGGAAGGTAGTGGCCTGGCTCTTCGCCTTTCTCGCCACACCATCAAATGTGTAGTAGATTTCAAACGGTGCATGGCCGGAGAGAGAGAAAGAAATTCTCTCACCAACACAGTAATCCTCTCTTGATTCAAGAGGTATGATGGTTGGTACGTCAGAGATAGAAACTCTGACGGATGAACCATCAAATTCAGTCGCCCTCTGGCAGCCACGAGCGTCCCGGACTTTGCGTATGCTTATGACATGTTGTCCAAGGTCCAGGTATTGGCGAGGGACGGGAAGTGCATATCGGTTTGAATTGATGTTGGGTATAGAAAGGAGCTCCGGCTTAGCGCTTGAATGGTGCTTGACAGCAAGTTCCAGTGTGAATGGAGGCACTCCTTCCAGTATGATCGGGATTGTCTCGTCTTCCTGCTCTTCCTCCTTGCAGAATCCGTAGACCTTGCTAGGAGACTCAAACCGAGCTGATGGGCGCGGATTCACCTTCTGAGTAACAATAACTGGATCCTTTACTTTCTTCTCAGGGCTATAGAGGTTATCGCCAATCTCCAGGAACTTGTAAGTGTAGTTTCCAGCTACGGTAGTTCGCATTGGTATCGAGGCAGAGTTAAGGGCGGCAGTGAGGCTCCTCATACGGGAGGTTGGGTTCGAATTCCCGGCCTTGTAGCTTTCTTCGTATCGGACTGTGTAAGGGCGGTTGCCGCCAAATTTCAGCTCCAAGGAGTTCACGTCACCTTCACATACTTCATCCTTTGCGATAGTAGTCTGGGTTCCCAGCTTAACACCATCAACCTCGGTAATTTTAGGACGGGAAATCCAGGAAACTTCGAAAACATGCGCCTTTTGATCAACTGATCCAGGGCAAGTTGCATCTGACAGTCCAATTATTTCATATTGTCCTTGATCTGTTACTCGAAGGACACTGTTCGCATTCCAAAAGGTTTTCTCCACGGGGCTAGCGGAGGGAGTGAGCTTGTTCTGGTACTTCACTTTCCATGGAGCTTCACCCTCTAGCCTCAAAGGAAGATCCACAGCCTTACCCTCCAAAGCAAGGACGTTTCGTTTCTGATCTATCTGTCCGAACGCCACGCGCGGTCTCTTTGGTCTGGCTTCGATTCGAATCTCCTCCTTTAAGGCTCTCTTGCAGTTCGATCTGTCTCTAACGCTGGTGAGACCAACGGTGTAAACGCCGCCATTAACGAGGTCTGCAGTGGAAAGAGACGCAACATCGGTGTCACTCTTCAGTTCATGCTTTTTCCTTCTTCCGTTGTGTACGACCTCGTAATTCAAAATCCATGGCGGCTCGCCCACAAACATCACATCCATCGAAACAGGTTCGCCGAAGCAGGCTTTGCGGCTTGTGAGAGGTCCGACAAATTGCGCAGAGGCGGGAGGCTTCACATCCTGTTCTAGAGCTGGTACACTATCTTTCAGCGATCTAGCCTCATAAATGCGATCAGATATATCCAGGAATCTATATTTGTAGTGTCCTTCCTCTGCAGGCTTTAAGTCAAGCTGTCCGTGCAGGCCGTTGATGGTGTGTACTCTAGTTTGCACGCCCTTGGAGTGTTCAATAGAATACCTGACCCTGAACGGCGGTGTTCCGATCAAATCAAGGTATACGAGAAGACCCACGGAGTTGTTGGCGCAAGTATCATAAATCTTTTCGTGGCGAATAGCTAGCTGTGGCTCAGCTGGGTTGTGTAGATAGCAGGACGAGGGCTCAAAGACTTCGCCGCGACAGTATGGGCTAGAAATACCAGTAATACTGTACCAACCAGAAGCTTTGATTCTAGGCTTGTTGTTGGCGTTTTTGAATTCATATTCATGAACTGATGTAGGTGGTTTTTTATCGGCATCCTCCCCAGATTCAGAAAAGGAGTAACTGAGAGTGAAGGGGAAATCCTTATTCTGACCATATCCAGTATCATGGAAATGAACAGGCAGGTCAATTGACTCTCCCTTTGCGATTTGAAGATACGTTTGGGTATCACAGCCGGCCAGGGAGACGCGAGGCAGTTCGTGAACGAAAAATCGTTGAGATTGTGGGTGGTGCTGAGACCAGAGACTCTCGTCGATATCTGGGTTTTGAGTATAATTGACAACGTTCCCACAGCCGTCATGGACTTCCTCAATGGCATAAGTCCATTCACCAAATGCGGTTAGAGATTCGTTAAGGGGAACCTCTACTTTCTGCTGGCGAGCCCATTTAAACTTAGCTAGCATTGGATTGATTGGCGTCTCTTCCGATTCTGGTAGCTTCTGGTGAATTTCCGGTTGAATACTCTGGAAAGAGATTCCCTGATCTATGGGGGTGACTGTTCGACTGTATTTTATCTTGAACGGCGGGGTTCCGTGCAATGACATAGTAAGATCCGATAGCTCGCCTCTGCATTTGTGGGCTCCGCGAGTCAGCATCGAAGCTTTCGGGCAGGCGACAACGAGGGTATCCATAGAACGATGATGAACAGCAAGCTTGGACTCATCCACCACTTTTTTGATCTGATAAACACCAGTTTTGCGCACAGGGTAGAGAAGGTCCAACCATTCTCGCTGCTCCGATCGAGGATGATTTTGACTGGCCTGACGCCTAAGAGTTTTGGCCTGTTTTTCAGGGATAACGATGGTTTCATTTGCACCCGTTTCGAGATCAAAGCGCAGAATTTCTATGAGGATGGGATTGGTCTGGTTAACTCGGATAGGGAGGTTGACAGATGAATGCGCGTGACCGAGGCATAGTGGGACCTTATCCGGGTTCAGGATGGCAGAACTAGATAGGTAATTCAGCAACTGAATGTAAAGCGAGAGCATCACAGAGGTACGTACCCTTCCGGCAGGATATGGACGATATGTTTACCCAGGATCAAGGATGAGTTGTGTAGGATGTCATAAGGCTTAACTCGCTGCCCAGAGATAGAAAGCTCTCTGTCATAGGCCATTTTGAACAGAGAGACCAACCAGGCTTCCATCGGTAGCTGTTTTGTCGTACTTCGTCAGTACACGGTATCCCAATTGCTGCTATGTTCATCTGACGTACCGGGATCTTAAACATCAAGAACACATTAATCACCACATGAACCAGAAAGATGGCCAGTGTAGTTGAAAATGCCCATTCTAACCATGGAATCCGCAGAATAGGCAGGCCAAAAAGATATGTAGCATCTATTAACAGCCATTTCAAAAACAGCCAGGTCGCATCCCCCTCATCCGTCGACACCCAATATTCGTAAAACCGCCATGCATTCAACGCAGCATAAAATGCAACAACATAAAGCCTCTGTGCAGGCGCATCGACAATGTGAAACGGTATCAAAGGCCGATTTTGAGGTGGAGTGGCGTTGGCAGGCCTCACAACAGCTCTGGCGCTGGCGAAGTTGATCTTGCTTCCCCGGCCAAAAGGTATGGGCGTGACGTTTTGGCCATGGTAGCCGGTGGAGGTTCGAGGAGTCCGGGGGTTGGAGCGAGGTGTTCGAGGGAAGGCCGAACGTAGTTGGGGAGTGTCACTCATTGCATTATGGTCTCTGCAGGGCCCCCTTTGATTATCGTGTTTCGTTCGCTGGTGAGGCCGGTCAGAGGTCGAGACGCGTGCCAGGTACCATCCAGGCGGCCGTCAGAGGGTATTCTACCGCCGGTTCCAGTACAAGTTCCGCCGCTGTATCTCCTCCAGGGGATTTCCAAGGCAGTGCACAGTGTTAATGAGTGTCGTAGATGGCGTATAACCCGTCAGACCTTCGTGTTCGTCTTTGTCGCTTGAAGCTGTTTTTTGATGTTGATAATCGTTTTTTATTTTTATGCAGCACCGATTGGGTTTAGCGCGGTCACGGGCCAAAGTTTCTTCCGACCAAGCAAAGAAGACGAGGACGACGAGAGCAGACAAAGTAGCTGGCAGATGAGAGTCGAGGAAGAGGAAGAAGATAGTTACTATAGGAGAAGAGCGAGAAAAAGGCAGGGGAATGGCTGGTAGTCAGAAGAACACCACCGCGGAGGAGTGGTTCATGCCCCTGACCAGCCAGGAGAAGGACAGCTGGAACGGCTTCTGCGAGATCGAGAATGAGCCAGTACGTGTCTACGCGATGATGATAGATTATCCTACATAGAAGGGAAGAGAGTAGCTGACTGAGCGGCAGGCAATCTTCAACGCGATGCTAGAGGACTTTGGCGTCAAGGGGGTCAAGGTGCAGGAAGTAGTGTCGCTGGACGAGGAGATGCTGGCCTTTTTGCCGTATGTTTATACCCCTGGGCTACCTAGTAATCTAGTGGCTAGTTACTATGCAGAATAACTGCTGATACACGGACATAGGAGACCCATCTACGGTCTGATCTTTCTCTTCCGTTGGAGAGAAGACGACCAGTGCAAGCAAGAGCAGAGCTGTCCTGAATCGCTCTGGTTCGCCAATCAGGTAAATCGATACACATATTTCGTACCTCGTACATGTGCCATGCAATAAATGACTATAAAACTAATGAGGTACCCTGTAGACGGTGGAAAACGCATGTGCCACTGTTGCATTGCTCAATATCATCAACAACATCAAAGGCATCGAGATGGGAGAGCAACTGAAGTCGTTCCGGAAATTCACCCAAGACTTCAGTCCTGCCATGCGCGGCTATACGATTGGCAACTTTGAATTCGTCAAGCAAGTACACAACTCGTTCGCCAGGTAAGGTTTCCGTTAGGCATAACAGAAGTACCAGCTCGTCTGCTGACGGGTACATACTCCATACAGGAAAATGGACATTCTCAACACAGACCTGCTGCTTAAGAATCAGCAGGGGAGGAAGGCTAAGGGTAACCAAGAGCCAGACAAGTCCGAAGCAGGCTTCCATTTTATTGCATTTGTCAAGGCCAAGGGGAGGGTATGGAAGTTCGACGGCCTAGAACGGCAACCCCAGAGTCTCGGTAGGTCATCTGTCACATCCAACCCCCCAGGCCTCTTTGCCTCCCAAGCATTTATGCCTAACAGCGACCAGGAGAATGCGTCGAAGGAGACTGGCTTGGGCTGGCGACGAAAGAAATTCAGACGAGGATGGCAGACTATGAAGAAGAAGAAATCGAATTTTCCATCCTCAGCCTGTCCAAAGACCCGATGACTGTATACCTGGCCGACCTGGCATCCAATGTCAAGGCTCTCCAGCATATAAATAGCCGTTTATCCGAGCTCGGAGAAAACTGTGACGAGGCAGACCAGGAGAACGCCACGCTAGACGGTCCAGACGCGCAGTACGGGCTGACCCTGGACATACTCGAGCTCGCATTGGTGCCCAGCGAGCTAGCGGAGGCAACCGAGAACGGCAGCAAGGCACACGACCTCAACTCGCTTGCGCGCCAGCGCCAGGCCCTGGTCGAGCAGCAACGTCTCCTCCGCACACAGATAAAGGACGAGCAGCGCAGCAGGCAGATGGAGCTTGATTACGCCCGCAGCCGCCGCCACGACTACAACGCTGCCGTTCATTGCTGGACTCGCCTTCTCGCGCGCAAGCGGAAGTTCGAAGAGCTGATTATCTAAGAGCTTACCTAATAATTTCTTAGGTAACATTGAGTAGTAAGTCATAACAAGGGTCAGCTGACCAAGTCCGTGCATTTCGCCCCTTTTTTTGCTTTTTACTTTTTTGTATTTTTTTTTCCTTGTGATATCAAAGAGAAGCAGTAGAGGTTATTAACTTCATAGTTTCCAGCAGATAAAAAAAAAGGCGAAGAAATATAAAGGCCTGGAGATAGCCAGACGAGACTGAAAAGGAGAAGACACCCGATGAGCTTGTTGACAAAGCGCTGTCAGGATGAAATTCGGCCACAATTACGTGAGCACCCTCGAGAATGAGGGCTTCCCTTCGCAGTGGGTGAGGTCGGCTATCTCGTACCGCCAGCTGAAGAAGTGCATCAAGCGGGTGCAGAGTGAGCTGCTATCACTAGGCCTCAGTCCTGATGTGCTCAACCGCTTCTGGCTCGCAGAGGACGCACGCCTGACTGATGGCGAGGGAGATGGTGGGCTGGCCCGTGTGGGATTTGCATATTCGCTCAGGGGTATGTACAGACATCTCGACCAAGCGCTACCCTGGCTTCGAACATGGGCGATCGCTCCCTCTCTTTTTTATGTGCCAGACAAGTTTGTACTTATACAGAACAACAGAATGTAAATCTTCCTCGTCTCTGCGCCCCGTTCTGACGTTCGCCATGGGCCCGGACGATAAGCCGCCCCGCGAACTGCTTAGATATCCAGCCATCGCGCACACGGACAGCAGCAGTATCAGGTCCAACAGCACGAGTAGCAGCACGAGCAGCAGCGGCGGAAACAATCCCTGCCCAGGTGAATCCGACAGCTCCTGCACCACGAAAACTGACGCGGACGGGCCCTATCAGTCAATCGAGATCCCCCTCTCCTCCGACTCAGAGTTCTTCCGCCTGCTCAAAGCTGGCCTCTCCAACCTCGAAGATCTGCAGGCGCACGAAAAAAAGGACCTTGACAATCAGGTCGCCCTGCTGCGCCAAAGTATCGTCGAGGTCACAAGCCCGACGACGACCACTAAGAAGACTGACCAGGCCGCCATCTACGCCTGGCGCGAGGTCTTTCGCATCTACATGGAGATGCAGGTCTTCTTCTCTACAGGGGAAGCAGACTGCGGCGAGCGGTCGTCAGAGGTTGCCCGCCAGCGTCTCGAAGCCTTCCAGACGCAACTGGTCAAGGAGCAGCACGCCAAGAAGCTTGGACGCAGCGGCCGGCGCGCCCTTGAGATGTTTATGCATATCAACCTCACGGTGCTGCAGAATCTCAAGTTCCAGGAGATCAACGGCATGGCGCTCAGCAAGATCCTGAAGAAGTTTGACAAGCAAACAGCGCTCCACGCCCGATCCGCATTTACCAGGACGGGGCCCCTTTCTGTCAACAGCCTATCAAGGACCGTCTGTCAGGCAATCTCCGAGCAGATATTAGTAGTTGTGCCTCAGCTGGACGACTACCTATGTCCAGTCTGTTTCACCATCTCTTTCAAGCCGGTCAGGCTGAAATGCGCGCACGTCTTCTGCATCCGCTGTCTGGTTGTCATGCAACGCGCGCAACAGAATCACTGTCCCATGTGCCGAGCCGAGGTCGTCATGGAGGCAACGAGCAGTAGGTTTTCACCTTTGCCTTTGTACATTCTTAGCATATATGTTGTCGTCTTAAGATATAGAGTAACCCTAACAACGTCATGTAGAAAACCTCGATCAAAAGCTGTTGACCTTCTTGCAGTCATCCTTCCCCAAGGAAACCAAGGCCAAGCAGAGGGAGAACGAGCGAGCCGCGATGGTAGACATCTACGGCGAGCCTACCGAGGTATGCAACATGATGTAACGCAGCCCAGCAGCTCACTGTTTCCCGTTTCAATATGCCATCTACCCCTGACGATAGCCATGCTCTCGTCGTCCCTGCAGGAAGGTACTATATCCGGCCTACTTATACTTACATATGGAGCGCCGCGTATACGTACGGGGGAACATCCGCATGCCCACAACACTTTATATTTACCTAAGTATACGGAGTATGTATGCAGCCGATATCACGGCGGATGTGAAGGATGGACATCCGGGTCGGCAAGCCATCTCGGTTACGCTCATCGGCCCTATTTCGGTGACTCCGTTGGTCCACTATTGGGCTAACTCACAGATCTCATTATGTCTGTCATCATCGAGCTTCCCCAAAGTCCTTCAGGCGAAGCGTCCGCCAGGTTCCACCAAAAGTTTGACACGGTGCCAAGGATGGACTATTTATGCATAAGACGACTACGCCAGCGCCAACTTGATACCAAAACACACCCTGTTCAGGAAATATCTTATTTGCTGGACATATATACCAAGTCGACAAGCAAATTCTCAACTCTCCTCCCTAATCCTGACAGGAAATTAAGAAAAAGAGCGGTGGAAAAAAGGGGGTTCGTCTCTCGCGCCCTTCAGCGACCCTTCGGCCAGATAATTCAGCGTCTCCGGCCGCATCCACTAATTTTTGTTTTCTGTCCTTGGGCTGAGCTGATACTGACCCTGGAAGCTAATATAAGGCGCCTTCGACCGAGAGGCAAAAATAAAAAGTCCCTTCATCCATAATCTCTGTCCCTAGAGCAGCTCCATGGAGCCAGGGTGACCCCAGCAGCTTCGAACGGAAGACTCCTTTTCGCTGGGAACGAAAAGAAGTCTCTGCGCCTGCTTCTTCTTTTTCTTCTGCCTTACGGAGTACTACTTCTCCCTCCCTCCCGTCCGTCTTCCCCGGGCCGCTGGGATGGGACGCGCAGCAAATGGGTCCTCCGCAACGCAACTGGCATCATCCTCGCCGGCCAGGGGTATGCTGCAACTCGTCGCCAGACCCCAGCTCGCCATGGGCGCACTACCGTTGTGATATGGCGACAATGCCGGCAGGCGAGAACACTACGCCCACTTTTTGTGTATATTTAGATCACATAGTTATTAGAGCGACTATAAGTAATGCCTAGTTAATTTAATAGCACGGCTACTATTGCCTAAGATACACGAATAGCAGCGTCCATCAGCCCGTATTTTCCTCAGGCCTTACCTTGGACACGGAGTCATGCGCCAACGCTCCGTGAAGCCACGGCCAGGGATGTAGGTACTTCGACTAAACCTGGTCGCAGCAGCTTGCTGGTCCTTTTACATAGTTACTTGTGCTCTCCCATGCATGCTGAAGTAAGAAGACAGCGGGGTGAGCATTTCCATTTATCTCCATCCATCTATGAAGCTGTTGCTGGTGGACGAAGCAACATAAATAAGGAGGCTCTTCGTCCCATTTTCAATAACACTTCCGACACTTACAACCCATCTACCATCTCCCATCTTTATCTACCACCCAAGAAGAGGAAGAAGAAGAAGAAGAATTCTATCAGTCTAGCTACAAGCTGAGGATAGTCAGTGACCATGCCCGGTGTCCTGCTCAGCCAGTTCCCAGATGAGATCCTGCATAGCATCCTCACCTACACGCCGCCGTCCGCCGCCATCGCCCTCGAACAGACCTCCAAGCGCTTCTCACACATCACCAATGCTCCCTTGCTATGGGCCGGCTACTGCAAAGCCTCGTTTCGTTTCTGGGATAAGCGTCATGATATCGCCGACAAGTTTTCCAAGCCTGCAAAGAGTGTGGATTGGAAACAATTGTACAAGCTGAGGCATCAGGTCGACCGATCGACGACGGAAATACTGGACGGCATCCTCGCCAGCCAGACGGGACGCATAGAGAAGATTCATCGCATTGTCAGCTTTGGCTACGATGCTAAGGATACGCTCGTCAGACATGCTGATGCTCCTCAGGATCTTGAAGATTACTTGGCCAGGAGGTATGTCTGTATAAGCAAACCCGTGCATAATGAGTATCAAGACTAACGAACGGCATATAGATACTACAGCAATGCTATACTCGGATGTCTGCACCGAACTCTGGCAATCCCCACATGGAACAAGCTCAGAAACGGCGAGGATGTGTCTCTCGAGTACGCTCTAGGAGCTTTTGACATGTTCATCCTCGACTCTGGCACCGGAGACTTTGACGACGTAAGTCTATCACCATACAGCTATACAATACTTCTAGGGGACAAACTAACAGGAATAGATTTCGCGGAGCTTGAACAATATAGTCGGACGGATGAAACGCCAGTACCCTAATATCCTCGAATACACACCTCGAGAACGAGCCATAATGACGGCAGAATACCTTCGAGAAAACAACCTCACAGGGATCGAGTCCGGCAGGGAATTCTATAACATCGAGCACAACTTCCTAGGCGCAGCCCTCACCAGCGAACGACACAACTCCCTGCCTCTGATATCAGCAGCCATATACTGCTATGTTGCCCAGAGACTCGGCCTCGATGCCCATCCCTGTGGCTTCCCCTTCCATGTTCATGTTATCATCCGCCCGGAGCCCAACCATGATCTTGCTGGCAACCGGCTGCCAGACGGGGAAGAAGGTGACTTCATGTACATGGATCCCTTCCGCTCGACAAGTGAGACTCCCCTCTCCGAGCTGCAGAGCCAGTTGAACTTCCTCGGCGCTCTCACTTTGTCGCAGTCAACATTCCTCCGCGAGTCATTCACTGCCGAGATCGTGCTTCGATGCGGCAAGAACATCCTCAACTCCGTCCTGCAGACGCCGCACTTCCGCCAATCTTCTCTCGACATTGTTAATGTCAAGTATGCCGCTCTTTGGGCATCCATGCTCTTTGCCAAATACGCAAACCCAGATAGGCAGAACATCCCCCAGGGACCCGAACGCCGACGAGCCGAACACTTGCCTCTTCGCCGTCATCTGCCGTCTCTAATGGAGCACTTTGCTACCGATTTCCCTGCAGACGTCTATCTGATCGAGCAGTATCTCATCCCGCTGTTCCAGAGCCTTCCTGAATACGACCATCTGCGCGAGAGTGTCAGTGTAATGAAGGCCAGTGACGAGATACCAAAGCAGGTTCGACAAAGGAGCTCGGTCAACGGCAATGTCAAGTACAAAGTTGGACAACTCTTCCGGCACAAGCGGTACGAGTACATCGGCCTAATCACTGGCTGGGACCCTGAGTGCGGCGCGGGAGAACAATGGATGGAGCGTATGGGAGTTGACCGTCTCCATGCCGGACGCCATCAGTCTTTCTACCATGTCTTGTAAGTTCTTCATCTCTCTTTCCTAAAAATTGAAGACTCTTGATGCAAATGCTAACATCTCACAGGGTCGAAGATAAAAGCGTACGCTATGTCGCGGAAGAGAACATCGAGATATGCGAGCTCGAGGCCTCTGAGGTGCCAGATGCCTTCTTCAACTTTGCCGGCAAATACTTCAAGCGTTGGGACATTGAAACCCGCCGCTTCGTGAGCAACATTAGCGACGAATACCCTGACGACTAGTCAACTCTCTATTGCAATCGGCTTTTTCAAAATCATGAAAAGAGAGACAAAAAAATAATAAAATGCACCAAATTGCAAAAAAAGAAAAAACAGTATCGAAACGAACCGCAACGAAGACACGACAGTTTATGATCTCTGCTTTAATTACCATTCGGTTATCCGGGATTCCTCCGTTTAATGGATTTGTTTGCTTGTTCTTCATTTTCGGAAATGGAACTGGGAACGAAAGGGGCGTTGATATATCTGCATACCATACCACACTCCCCCCTCTGTATATTTTTATTATCATGTTTCTCTTCTTTGCTTCTGGATCTTTCTCTTCTTTCATGCTTGCTCCTTATTTCGGGGTCTATAATGTTTTCTTTTGAACTATTCAACTCTACTTCCTAAACCAGTGAATATCACCCGCCGCTTAAACGCCGTGACTTCATCTTCGTCTAATGAGAATAATTTGCCTTGCTCCAGCTGGTTAAGGATGGGTGTATCCCACGTCTGCTGCAGCAGCTTTATCAAGTTCAGGACTTCCCCTTCAAACTCGAACGGAGGATGCTCATAGATGATTCTCTTCAACTGCTCGCCGTAGTCTTCCTCTACATCTTCGTCGTTGGTCGGGCAGAGAGACTGTCTGTGCTTATCTCTTGTCTCAACCCAGCTGTGGTCATCGTCTTTGTTGCCCCATGCAAACGCCTCGTCAATGACGGCTCGTCCTGTACGACCGTACAACAGTCCTTGCTCTATAGCAGCATGTAGCATAAAAAATACAGCAATGGTGCAGACATCATCACTGACAACCTCAGGCGCCGAGTCACAGAGCTCCATCAGCTCCGGCAGGATATCAAGCAGCGTGACAGACGCTTCCACGTTGAACTCGTACTCCTCCGTCTCTGTAACAGCCATATGGTCAAGGAATGTCCGTCGGTTGTCATCTACCTGTGATGCTGATATAGGCTGTAAATCTTCAAACGCCTGATCTAACCCCTCTGCTGTAGTAGTAGTATCTTGGAAGCTGTTTTCCTCGAGCCATCGTTTAGCCCTCTCACAGCTTTCCTTGCGCTGAGCAGCCAGGACTGAACGAGACGGTAGATAGGCCGTCCGCTTGAATCGTCTGAAGAAAAGATTTGAGAAGTTGAGCGTCTTTATCTTGAATTTGATGTCGTCTGAGAGCGTCTCTTCGGAGTTGTTCGCTTTGAATAGATGCAACGTAGCTAGTTACACCAACCGTCAGCATTATCCTGTTTTTTTATTTAAAGAAAAGGTAGATAGACTTACCTTCTGCTATCTCGAGCCATCTGTCACAGCCGTGGATGCCCTGCTGCTGCTCTGCGCCTTGTCTGTTCGCGATGCGCTCGTGCAGTATAGATGTTATGGTGGCGCAGACGATGTAGTCTAGTATCATCAGGTCCACGTCTCGTCTGGTCTCTTCGTCGCAAACATCCGCCTCGTTGCAGGCCGGCAAAGGCTCCCCCGCTCGCCTCCAGGCGTTCGCTTGCTTCATGATGCTGTTGTGTTGGAGAGATGTCATCGCTGGCGCTGTGGCTGGCCGGAAGCGTCGTTATTAGTTATATCAGGCTTGGTTAGTTGTTGCCCCTATTCACCTGCAGTTCCTCACTTCCTCACTTCTTCACCTCACCTCACGGCCGCAACACCCCCTTTAATACCGAGATATCCCCCTCCCACCAGCGATAACTGATGCCTCACCTCCATCCTTCCGGTATATTCAATAGTTATATGCACGAACCAATTGTTGGCTCCACGAAAAAAGGTTGAACGGCTAACCTGCAGCAGCGGGCCTCCAGCTTTCCCTCGGCGCCAATGGCATCGTCCTGCGCCCACACCACAGGCCATCATGAGCAGAGGCACTGTGACAAGCTGGAGGTTCAGTGCAGGCCAGGCCAGTTGCGAATTGCGTGCCTCGTGAGGTCTTCAGTGCTTTTTTCCGTGTCCCCTTTGCGATCTCTGCTTGATCAAACCGCTTCTAACATGTACGATTTGGCTAGTTACAGGTTTCTTTTTCCTATCCTCCCTACCTCCTTTTGCTTTTACGGAGCTTCCTCGACACTGACTGCTGCCACCTGCAGCTCGAATCGCCATCCTCCCTCTCCTACGGCGTCCCTTTGTGCTTCCTTTTTCCTTTCATCTGCCACTTGCGCCCATTCTTGACAGTGACGTTGGAGTCGCGACTAGTCACGTGATACTTTTCCCGCTCCCAAAACGCTTATCGTCGAAGGAAATTCTGAGAAATCAGAAAAAAAAATAGAAGCACACAGCAAGATAACCCGAACAATCCCACACGGAGCTCGATTCTGGAGGACGAGCATCATCTTGCGCGCTAGTGGCGGATGATATCACGATAAACCCCTCCGCCACGAAAAAGAGAAGAAGTGGTTGTACTTGTTTTGTTTTTTTTTCGATCCCCTTTACTGCTAATGGGTCAAGGTCAGTCCTCCCGCCAGGGTGCAGCAGATGAACCGCACGATGCTTTCGAGAGAGACTTTTACGCGATCTTAGGGGTGGAACGGGATGCCACAGCTGAAGAGTACGCATTTTCCTATTCCAGCTAGTCGTGAGCTTGTATTATCTGGTTTCCTTCCGGTGTGTTATGGCTGACCATCGCCTGGTCCAGGATCAAAAAAGCATACCGGCGAAAGGCACTTGAGCTACACCCGGATAAGAACTACGGAAATGTTGAGGAGGCCACAGAACTCTTTGCGGAGGTGCAGTCGGCGTATGAAATACTTTCAGATCCCCAGGAACGCGCCTGGTATGACTCGCATAAAGATGCGGGCGGCAGCGGTGATACGGGCGCGCAGGGGCCAGAAAACTCGCGATTTACGGCGGCCGCTGATGTCATGTCGCTAATCATGAAGTTCAACCCTCGCATGGAGTTTTCTGATGCGCCCACGGGCTTTTTTGGAGGACTCAATGATACCTTCAGCCGGCTGGCTAGTGAAGAGCTCGTAGCCTGCCGGTGGGGGGACCTAGAGCCCATCCACTACCCCTCTTTTGGCTGCAAAGACGATCCCCCTGATTCCATACGCAAATTCTACGCTGCCTGGAGCAGTTTCGCCACGAAAAAATCCTACGCGTGGAAGGATGTGTACAAGTACTCCGAGGCCCCTGACCGTCGTGTGCGACGGCTGATGGAGAAAGAAAACAAGCGTCTGCGCGAAGACGGTATCCGGGACTTCAACGATGCGGTCCGGTCACTGGTTGCCTTTGTGCGGAAGCGAGACCCTCGATACAAGGCTACGGTCCAGAGCGAAGCGGACCGTCAACGGATCCTCCGTGACTCCGCGGCTGCCCAGGCTGCCCGTTCCCGACAGGCTAACGAGGCTAAGCTACGGGAATTTACGCTCCCTGAGTGGGCTCAGACAGCGGAAGCTGAGGAGGAGGATTTTTTCCCCAGCGAATCCGAGTCTGAGCAGAACCACTTTGAGTGCGTGATATGTAACAAGAATTTCAAGAGCGAGAAGCAGTTTGAAGCCCATGAACGAAGCAAGAAGCACGTCAAGGCGCTTAAGCAACTGCAGCGTGAGATGAAACTCGAGGACAAGCACCTCAACCTGGACACAGTGGAGCCCGGGGAGATGGAGCCAATGTCTGATGCTGATGGGCATGAATATGAAGATGAGCTGACGGGGCCTCAAACCCCAGTATCAGAGCAGGAACTAGACGGGCCTGGACCTGCTGATGATTCAGACAGGAGTGTATCCCATGAACCACCAGAGGCTACCGCTGCCCAACCCGACCCACCAGGGGATGAAGGTACAGACAGACTAGAAAGCGATGAGATTGACGAAGAAGAAATCCGAAAACATGTCCTGGGGGGTAGCCAAGACACAGATTCTATAACAGATAAACTCACGTCCCTATCCACCGGCCAGGCAAAAGGCCAGGACGAGGAAGAAGAAGAAGACATCCTCCCAACCAAGAAGCCAGGCAAGGCCAAGCAGAAACGCGCCAAGAAGGCCGCTGCTGCCCAGGCGGCGGGAGCAGAGCAGTTTATCTGCGCTGTGTGCCGAGAATCTTTTACATCCAGGAGTAAGCTGTTCACTCATCTGAGAGAAGAAGGCCACGCTTCGGCTCCAGCGAGCCAGAAGCAGCAGCAAGCATCGAAGAAGAAGAGAAAGTGATCTCGCTTCTCTCATGACATGATTGACGTTTGATGACTCGACGTATATAACCATCTATCTAAACAGTGCGAATATAGTAGACTATTGACTGTGTCCTTCTTTCATCATATTTAAATTGTCTGGACTGGACTTTAAGCACGTAGATGTAGAAGTCTTGCATGAAATATTCTATTAGGCAATTACCTGGTTGTCGTGTCTAGATAATTGCAGGTAGAATGTTAACGCGTACGATTGATTGTCACGACGGCAACAACCCATGTTCAATATGATCGAATAACTATTTAAGCCATATTTCTTAAGTGTGTATAATGTATAAACGGCCGTGGCATGCATGTATTCCCTTGTAGATCGAGTATATGTGAGACTATCGCTCCGATGACGTGCGGTCACAGCACTTATTCCCAGCAAAAATGGCACCGGCATCCACCAAAACCACGAGTTACGTGAATATTCATGATCGGATACGTGTAGGCTAGTTGTTTAGATGGGGTAAGGCAGTTATCAACGTGTAATATACTCTGGTGTTGATGTTATTACAATTTTCATCGATTTTCACGAAAATTTGAATATATATTTCACAAATTGCTATTTTTATTTTTTGATAGAAAACATACACATTGATACAATTGAACATAACCACATCATTACCATAACCAGGTACCGACATGGCCTAAGTGGATAAATAGAATGAAACAAGTTGAAATACTCATATTCTACCATAAAAATAATGGTATTCGGTTGAAATGATAGATTTCATACATGTTATTGCCGTGGGTGTATATTGCATGCATTGAAGCCGTGATTGAGGGAGAAAGCACTACCTCATGTATATCCGACACTCAAAGTGCATCCGCATTGATCTACCTGATAGAAAGATAGAAAGATTCATACTACGTTAATAAAAGCAACGGTACTTGTGTTATATTAACAGTACCCATGATGGGCGCTTTATTATGCGTGTTGTTGGACATATGTTTTTGAGAACTAAGTTAAATACCACACCAGCCAGCCTCTAATATACCTGGGTTATTTTCAAATTTTTTATATCACCATGACGCCAAATTCCGATCAAATAAAGTAAACAATGAATGAATGATAATGCCCGTATTAAAAGTCACGTAAAGGTCATGCAGAAGAAAGTCATTATTAGAGACATGCCGATGTTGATGAGATAACGCGTGATGGACAAACAGCTGGGACCATCTACCCGAGTCCCGCCTTGGAAGTCTTGACGATGTGGATGACAGGCTGGAGGATGCCCTTGTTATCGGCAGCACCAAGAGACATGCCTGTATTCCAGCCCATCTTCTCCAACATGGCTCGACCACGGTTATCAGCTCCGATCTCTGGTGCCGACGCGCCGACGACGTCTCCGTCCATGTACGAGGCAGCGCGTGTTTCGCCGCGGGACTTGGTCGAGCGTAGACCAGATGGACCTGCACGGCGTTTCTCAGAGTATCGAGTGATTCGTCTGCGGGAGAAGAGGGCGTCGAGTTCGTGTACCTCGTCGGGGTAGAAGGTGGGCGTGCCGCGTGTTTTTGTGAGGATGGGGAAGCGGTCGTAGCCCTTGCCGCGGGAGATGGATTTGAGGGAGAGCGCGTTGGCCATTTCATGGACGACCTTACGGTCCTTTTTGGCCATGGGAGGGAGATGGAGGCTAAAAAGAGTAATTAGTATCATATCATAAAGGTGATAGAAAATAGAATGGGTGGAACGTACGACTGAGTGCGGGACATCATGAAAGAGCGGATTTCATCGCGAATGTCGTCGGCAGTCTGGCCTCGAGGACGAGACTTGCCAGGCTTGCCCAGTAGACCCTGAGCACGCAACTCCTCTCGCTCGAGCTTCCTCGCCTTCTTCTTGCGCCGGTCAGCCTCCCACGAGGCCTGGATGTTGGACTCGAGCTCGCTGTCGGACAGGTCGAAGCCGGGCATCTTGCCTCTTGTCTTTTTGCCCATGAGACTCGGCCGGTTGTAGTCCATGATGTCGAAAGCGCCGTAAGGGTCTTCATCGAACATGTCTGCGAGTCTAGAGGCCGAGATGGGTTCGCGTAGCTGTCCATTCTTCTTCTTGACATTCTTCTTGTTCTTCTTCTTCCCGCCGGATGCTGCTGGACCGGACCTGGCGAATCCATGGCTGGTGAAGAAGTCGATCTCGTCTGCGTCCATGTCGGGGATGTCGCCTGTGTCGAGAAGGTGGGCAAGCTGTTCGTCGGACATCCACTGCATATCAGAGTCAAAGTCTTCATCGTCGTCCTCTTCATCCTCTTCATCCTCTTCATCCTCTTCGTCTTCGTCTTCGTCCTCTTCATCGCCGGAGCTACCTTCTTCCTCAATGTCATCTGGACCAGACATGCCGGGAGTCTTGGGAGTGACGGCTTTATCTGGCATCTCATCACCAGACGAGCCATCGGAGCTGTCAGAGCTGTCGTCTCCAATGATGTTGGCAAGGTAGTCTGCCACGGCGTCTGAATCCGCAGACTCGTTACCAAACTCCAGCACCACCCTGCGAGAAGAATGTCTTCTGTATGTCGTGTCTCTGCCGTCGACTGCATCATGGCTGCGTTTTGGAGGTGTTTTTTGAGATGTAGTAATAGTAGGAGTAGCAGTGGTAGTAGCTGCTGCTACTGGGGGATCGTTGATGACTCTCGAGCGGTCCTGTCGTCTCCAGAGGGGTGTTCTGCCAGTAAAGACGACCTCATCTTCACCTGAATCAGAGGAATCGCAGTTGATGACTGGGTTTGGAAGCGTTGGCTTAACAGTCTTGTCTCCCTCTGTATCAATAACATAGAGCTCTTCTTCCTCGTCTTCATCCTTGCCAGCTTCAGCTTCAGCTTCAGCTACCTCGACATCGACCTCGACCTCAACATTGACTTTGACATCCACATCGACAACGTCAACGTCCACAACTTCAACATCAACTTCAACATCCTTATCTTTGGTATCCTTCTGGTCGAGGACGAGGTTATCAAGGTTCCTGAGGACTGAGGGATCGTCGGGCTCCTTCTGGCCTCCGCTGACGAACTGGACGGTCTGGTAGCGGAGCTGTCGACTGCTGCGCTCGAAGGAGTGGCGCTCGGTGTTGCGGGCTTCCTGGCTGAGGGTGAACTGATGCTCTTCTCTAGGCGTATCTACATCGGTAAACAACCTTTAGCATCTCTCTTCTCTTCACTGCATTCCGTATCCTGTATTATAACTTCTGGTGACTGCCTGCTCACCTCTTTCAAAGGCCCTTCCGGCACCTGCAGTGAGTCAAGTCAGTCAGTAAAGGAGCGCGTCTTTGACTGTCTCTTTCTCCTCTCCTTCTTGCTTACCTCTGCGGCCTCTCTGCCGCCGCCTTGCCGGCATCTTGTAGCTTATAGCAAACAGTTTCTTGTCTTCCTCTTCTTCTCCTTCTTCTCCTCTTGTTTTCTCACTGTCCTCTTCCTCTCAGAGTCTTGGAGGTGAAAAGGCAAAAGAAAAGAGAGAGAGACAAAAGAAGCAAACATCCCCACTTGCGGCTATTTTTGCTTATCGAGCCTTAGATGCTGGTGATGATGATGATGATGATGATGATGTCTTTCTGCTTGTTCACGCGGCCAGACAGGAACATCTCACTCTTTCTTTGCTATTATTGTAACTCTTCTTATTCTCTAGTCTTATTGCTCACTGTTTGGCATTCACGTTGATGGCAGTTTGCTTCTCCCGTTTGTCCCTGTTTAAAAGACAGCCCATGTCTCGCGGAAGTTGGCTGCTCAGTTGACTGACTGACTGGCTTGATGAGTGCCGGCCTTTGATTCTCTTCTAGAGGGTGCAGCCTCACAACTTATATCAACCACCGGGTCCCCTTGCAGGCTCTGCAGCTTATAACTTCTAGAGAGATCAGAAGAGAGTATACAGCCATTAAAGTGAGATATATTTTGACTATCTATATATATGCATGCAAGATGTATAACCGGAGTTATATACTGATGCGGCGCCTGTCGAAGATGAACAACGTCGACCTGGGCAACCAGTACAAGAAGATCATCCAGTTCTTCTGGGACCCAGAACCGAAGAACGATGACAGCGGACAGCCCATCTGGTGTCTGGGGTGCGAGTACCGGCAGCCAGAGGACGACACTCTCTCGCAGTCGCAGTCGCAGTCGCAGGCATCTATCTTGACTGAGCGAGCGGGAGAGCCGGTGGACATCACCAACAGAGCAGACACATCCAAGCCTACAGCTACATCTACAACTACATCTACAACTGCAGTTACAGAGGGACGAACATCGACAGACAGACCACCGACACCCGGCTCAGCTATATCCTCGTTTGTCAACCTGGCATCACCAATATCACCGTCAGCAGCAGGCACAGGCACAGAGAGCAGTAGTACGCCAGAATGGCCGCCGCAGTTCCTAGACGACTTCGAGTCTAGGCTGTGGATAACGTATAGATCCCAGTTCCCGCCCATACCCAAGATGCCCAAGACGGGCAGCAGTGACTCGTCCATGCCGCTGGGGGTGCGTCTACGCAGCCAGCTCATCGATACCCAGGGCTTCACTTCAGACACCGGCTGGGGATGCATGATCCGGTCCGGCCAGGCCCTGCTCGCCAACACCCTCCTCTTCCTCAGACTCGGACGTGGTATGTCTCTGTCTCTTTCTTTCTTTCTTTCTTTTCTTTGCAGATAAATATATTGATTAATGGTGTAGACTGGCGGCGAGGGAGCAAAATACAGGAAGAGAGCGAGCTGGTGTCACTGTTTGCCGACCACCCGCGAGCTCCCTTCTCCATTCACCGGTTTGTGCAACACGGAGCCACTGCATGCGGCAAATGTCCTGGAGAGTGGTTTGGCCCCTCGGCAGCAGCACAGTGCATCCAGGCGCTGGTCAAGAGCAACCCGCAGGCCGGGCTGAGGGTGTATGTTACCAATGACGGATCAGACATCTACGAGCGGCAGTTTAGGGAGGTTGCCTGCGACGAGAGCGGCAGCATCAAGCCTACCCTGATCCTGCTGGGTGTGAGACTGGGCATCGACCGGGTCACTCCCATCTACTGGGACTCTCTCAAGGCCCTCCTCCACTACCCCCAATCAGTCGGCATCGCCGGGTATGTCTATCTTTTCCACTTCCTTTCTATTTCCTTTCCTACTTTATATATATATATATATATGTATAGGGGGGATATGCTAACGAGAGCAGAGGCCGGCCGTCGTCGTCCCACTACTTTATCGCGACGCAGGGAGACAGTTTCTTCTATCTGGACCCTCACCAGACGCGTCCCTGCCTGGCTCCCCGCAGTGAACCCACCGAGGACGAGGAGAGCCATCCTTACAGCCCCGAGGAGCTATCTACGTACCACACGCGTCGGCTGAGGAGACTGCACGTCCGGGAGATGGATCCGAGCATGCTCATCGGCCTTTTGGTGCGTGACGAGGGCGACTGGGAGGACCTGAAGAGCCGGGTCAAAGAGGGCAAGGCGAGAGGCAGGATCATCCACGTCTTTGACCGTGATCCCAACGTGAGGGAGACTGAGCGAGAGGGAGCCGAAGAGGAAGTTGAATCATTCGACGAGATATAGCCATCACTTTTACTACCATGAATACTGTAACCGCCTTCTACTTCATCTACGAAATAAGGAGTGAAAAGATGGACAGGCAATGATGACATTAACATGGCACTATCAATCATCAAGGCACCTTCAGAGAGATGAGAACCTCGACATTAAGAAATAGAAAACGACCATCCGATCCCATGAGTAAAAGTAACAGGAGTAAAAGTAACAGTTGGTAATAAAAAAGCAAGAACAGAGCCCACGAAACACCCATCCCACCTCAACCATGACATAAAGAGGAAAGAAAAGAGAGAAGAGTCAAAAGAGGCGTTTATCGGGCAGAGGAAGAGTACTTGGTGACGGCCTTGGTGCCCTCAGAGACGGCGTGCTTGGCCAGTTCACCGGGCAGGATGAGGCGGACGGAGGTCTGAATCTCTCTGGTGGAGATGGTGGACTTCTTGTTGTAAGCGGCGAGCTTGGAGGCTTCAGTGGCAACGCGCTCGAAGATGTCTAATACCAATTAGCAGTGATCATTAAAACCATGAGCAAAGTAGGAGTGTGCCTTACCGTTGACGAAGGAGTTGAGGGTGGACATGGCGCGCTTGGAGATACCGGTGTCAGGGTGGACTTGCTTGAGCACTACACAAAACATGTCAGTCAGACGCGTCAAAGTAAGATACAGAAAAAAGAGGTAGAGACGCACCCTTGAAGATGTAGGAAGAGTAGGTCTCCTTTCTGGCCTTGGTGCGCTTCTTCTTGTCGCCAGAGCCAGCGGCAGCAGTCTTCTTGCCGGCCTCCTTCTTCTCAGCAGGTGCCTTGCCAGCCGGGGCCTTGCCGGCGGTCGAGGGCTTCTTCTCAGCAGCCTTGGGAGCCATTATGAAGTATGAGTTGAAAGTGGAAGAGTAAGAGTGGAAGAGTAGAAAGAGAAGAAGAGTATGAGAGCAGAGTAATAAGTGCTGGTGGACGTGGTCGTTGTAGTTGTAGATGCGAAGAAGGAGAGAGAGCGAAAGGCGACGGGCGACGAGCTTTATAAAGAGGTGGGAAGCGGCCGCGGCGTGATCCTTTTTTGCGTGATCGAGCGAGAATTTCAGTACGCGTAAGGCCCCCGTATGATCTGTATGATTAAGTTGGTGTTCTGCGGTGGAGAAGTAGGGCTGACTAAGGCGACGCGGCGTAACTTACGGTATGCGTATTATTGATCTGGAGGGGCGAAAAAAAGTGATCTTGCGCGCTCGTTTTGTTCTTATAAAGAGCGACTTCTCCCTCCGTCTCTCGCTGCCAGCTCTTCCTCTTCCTCTTCTCCATCACCAAACAGCAAACACTCCAGCTACTACTACAAGTCTCTCAGCCGACTCTTGCTCTTCAGCTTCTGCTCCTTTTACTCTCCCACTTTCAACCCTTACTCTACCATCAAAATGACTGGCGGCAAGTCTGGCGGAAAGGCCTCTGGCACCAAGACCTCTCAGTCGTACGTCTTCTACTCCTACTTCTACTCTTTTAATAATATGACCTTCTCTAACATTTAAGCAGTCGCTCTTCCAAGGCCGGCCTCGCGTTCCCAGTTGGTCGTGTCCACCGTCTCCTCCGCAAGGGCAACTACGCTCAGCGTGTCGGTGCTGGTAAGCCAACTCAATGACATAAACACACTCATAAAAGTATGTACTAACTTCAACAGTCGCCCCCGTCTACCTCGCTGCCGTGCTTGAGTACCTCGCTGCCGAAGTGCTCGAGCTTGCCGGCAACGCTGCCCGCGACAACAAGAAGACCCGTATCATCCCTCGCCATCTCGAGCTTGCCATCCGCAACGACGAGGAACTCAACAAGCTTCTCGGCCACGTTATCATCGCCCAGGGTGGTGTCATGCCCTACATCCACCCCAACCTCCTGCCAAAGAACACCCCCAAGGTCTCCAGCACCAAGGGCGGCTCCCAGGAGATGTAAACGCGCTACTGTCTTTTCCTTTTTCCTTTTCTACTACTACTTCTTCCACTTTATATGTTACAGGCGCATGGTTCCGTTCGGGGTGGGATAGGATGGTCTCTACGTGGTTACTTTACCCTTTTAACCTTTTACTGCTACTACTGATAGTGCAATGACGATGGTGTATATTAATACATTCATGATTGTCTCTTCCATTTATCTCTCTCTCTCTCTCTCTCTTATATTCTTTACATTGCAGTAAAAGACGTAGATATATTTATGATGTAGATGTACAGTGGAAAAGAGATGTAAAAGCGAAAGAATTGTATTAGTTCTCGACCTTGGCTAGATGCTGTGGTTGTGGCTCTGCTCAAGTTAGTATTGACACTGCCGACCCTGAATATAGAGATATAAAAGAGAGACGTAGACATACCGTTCAAGATGGGAACAGGCAGGTTTCTCTCCCACTTGGATCCTGCAAAGAAGTCAGTATAGAACAGCAAGAGTAACAGTAACAACAGAGTAAGACTCACCTCCTGGTGCTGTTGGCGCCCGGTAAGGGTCGGGATGCTTCCACTTCTCCAGCAGTTTCTCCGTTTCTTGCAGCAGGACCTACACCCGGTCAGCATTCCCTCACTCCCCGGATATACTCCATATATATAACACCACAACCAGGAAGGGGTAAAGGGGAGGCGTACCCTCTGCTCGTGAGGATTCCGGACATTCTTGTTGGCCTCGAAGAGCGAGCGGATGTAGACTGCCTGGCCGCGCCAGAGGTTGCGATGGACGGCCCAGTCAAGCGACAGTTTCAGCGCGCGTTTGTACAGAACTCTACCCTCAACAGTTAGCATCTCTTCTTCTCCTTCGTCAGCGGTAGTGCCAATGGCAACTTACAAGGCTGGATGGCGAGCCATGGCTGCAGGTATAATGTTCAATGGCTTGCTTCTCTCTCGCTCTCTCTCTGCGTCTTCAAGCCTTTCGTGCTTTTTTTGGTGGTGAGGTTGACTTCTGGCAGTCGCGGGATCATGGATATTCCGGTTTCGTCCGCAGCCCGACCTCACCCCAAAACATAAAACATCAAAAGCAAGACAAGAAAAATTACTTCGCCTTTACCTCTGCCTCTGCCTCCCTCTCTATATCTCTATCCCCCTCTAACCTCTATATCTACTCTCCTTGCTCTGAGTAATACTATAATTCCACCATGGCTTCGAGGAGAATATCACAGCTGTCCGGTGCTGTCTTGCGCCAGACGCCTGCTCTTGTCCGGCCGCAGAGCTGTCGCTGCTTCTCGTCACTGCGGACGGCTTCAACCCGACAGACACCGCTCGTCTCCTCGTCTCTCTCCCGTCTGGACTCACTGAAGTCGCAGTAAGTTGGTTCCGCTGCCTCCTACAGCTTCAATTCGCTGACCGCGGCCGGTAGATATGTCATGCCCCGATCAATTGGACAGATACGCACTTACGGTAGATAACCTTCCGTCACCTATACTATACTATATACACACATACAAAAGAAGACAGAGTTGACTCACTGGTAACCTTAGCCGATGCAATTGTCAAGAGATGCACACAGATGGCCGAGTCCATCTCAGAGGGT